>NC_080164.1:62520257-62715220 GCF_950295315.1 Erinaceus europaeus
TGGCTTTTAACATACTGGTCTCTTGCCTTTCTTTTTTTTTTCCTTAAATATAAATCTTGATATTTTGTTCCTCTAAAAGAGCAGAGTCTACTGAGTAAGAGAAGAACAGAGCCTACTGAGTAAGAGGAGGATGGGGAGGAAAAGGCTGCCCCCTTTACAAACTATCTCCTAACACTCAGATGGCTGGGAATTTGCCTCAGTGTTAATAGCACGTTGGCCTGGAAGACCACACATGGGGTAAGAGCTCAGGGTAAACTACTGCCAAGTTGCTTTGGGACACAACCCCACAATAGATAGCTTGGTCTGGATTCTACAGCCAGCCTGTCTGAGCTGGCATCCACCTGCTACTGCAATGTGGGCAAGAGACTGTACCTTGCCTTCTGCATCAAAAGAGTAGGAATGATGCAGCAACAGAATTACTATGAAAAAAATAATCAGTCAGTGTGATCTAAGCAAAGTTCTTAAAACAGAATGTTGTACATAGTTACTGCACAAGAGATGGCTATCAGGTGCAGTTATTATTAATTTACTAGTCACACACCTGCTCCAAGATTAGCTGGCCTTTTCATGCTAATGGGACAATTGCAGGACAGGACAGAAGATAGTCTTCACCACCTCTTCAACTTCCCTTCTATGCCATTCTTAGGCAGGGTGTATAAGATAGGAAGTGAGTGATATTTAGGAATGAGGGAGGTATTGAGAGCTCATACGTCTTGTCTCTGGATCACTAAGTACTGTATAGGTACCACTCTCTCTAAGTCCTTTCCAGTGACTCCTCGGCTCAGAGCTATCCTGGTCTGTTTCCGATGGTGATTAGGTGGCCTTGGCTGTCCTGTCCTGCCTGTGCCTCAAAGCTAAGGGACTTCCCAGTCTCTCCTGCTCCATCTTGCCAATCTAGTGTCAGGATGGTCAGAGAAAACTGTGAATTATGAGTTCTGCACAATTTGCTGCATCTACCTGAATTTGTAGTAACCAATTATCAGTGAGCTCAAGATTTCAGTGATTTGTCAGGTCAAGGAATAGCTCACTGCATACAGTATATGCCTTGTCATGAGTTTAGCCCAGATTTGAATTCTGGTACCACACAGGAGGTGATATGGCACTGAAGGAAACTCTAGTACTATACTGTCTCTGTCTCTCTCTCTCTCTCCCTGTGAATAAAAATCAGCCCAAGAGTCATGGAATCACACAAATGAGACCTCTTCTCCACAAAAACAAAAACAAAAGTAAAACAAAACAAAAAAAATGCCACTGGTGTCAAAGCACCAAACATGTGGCAGAGTATTGGTTCAGCAAAAGGGCAGCCTCTGACATAACAATGTTTCCTTCACTCCCCCAGCCTCAATCCTGCCTGCTTAGTGCTAAGCCAGGCACAGTTGGATGGAAGGGCCTGGCAGGAAGGGAACCACCCAGCTTTTGTGTTTCAGGGCTTTTTCCAGAAGCAGCCCCATACACCTCACTGATCTCCATTTTGAAGTACCCCTTTATTTAAATTTCTTTATTGGGGAACTAATATTTTACATTCAACAGTAAATACAATAATTTATACATGCATAACAGAAGTGCCCTTTTGATGCAGATGACATAGTGGGTCTACATCCACTATCTTTCAGAGATGGTTTCCTTAATGCCACCACCAAGGGATTCACCCTGAAAGCACCCCTTTTCCAGGCACTCAACTCTTGTTCTGTAGGCCTTTACTTGTGGTCTTTCTACTGTCTGGATTGTATGTCTGCCCACATCTAGGTCACCCTGAAATATGTGTTTCTCAGCAGGCTTTGATAGGGAAGGAACTAGCATCTCCTACCAGGCTAATGCTTATGATCACAAAATAAATTCTTTTTTTTTGCCTCCAGGCTTGTTGCTGGGGCTCGGTGCCTGCACCATGAATCCACTGCTCCTGGAGGCCATTTTTTCCCCCTTCTGTTGCTCTGGTTGTTCCATGCACACTTCCCTCCTCCAGAGAAGTGCAGGGAGGGCATGGTGGTTCCTCCTCACTACTTCAATACGCAACTGTTCTGTTTTTTGTTCACCACATTACTAACCCACTTAGTGTCTCCTATCAGTACCTTCTGTTTTTCTTTCTGTGAAGCCACTTCTGTCTGGTCTAGCATTTTCATGACTTTTGTCTTTTACAGGGGGCTTACATATATATTTTTCACAGAACATCCTAGTTTCTGTTTACCCTGCCTGATAAAGGCAGTGAGTAGAAGCATAGTAGACAGACACCCTGGTACTGTGGTCCTGGCACCAACACCCCCTCCATCGAAAGGAGAACAAGTCTAAGAACCTCTGTCTTTGTGGATATGAGAGTTTTCACTCACTGAGAAATTGAGGGCTATAGTTTGCCTCGCTTTTCAAGAATCATACTTGTGGCCAGTGCTAAGGAGCAGAGGTAGAATGTGTACTGTGGAAAGAAGACTTCCCTGAGACTTGAGGGAAATGGGCCTCTTCCACCCTGCAATCACCTTGTTAATTTCAGCCATGAAACTGAAATGTTCTCTATTTGAATCCCAAAACTCTTGTCTCCCTCCTCATGAACAGACAGACTCAGGGCCCCCTGAGTATTGGTTTTGCTTTCAGATTAGACAAAGGGACACTGTTTTAGCCTGTCCTGGGAGTGGTGAGGGCATGATGGATCCTTCTGGACTGCTGACAAAGAGGCCAAGAGGCAGAGCAACTGGTGAGGTAAACTGAGTGAGGTGGCCCTCAACATCACTTCTAATGTTCACGCTGGGGGTAGTGTCAGAGGTCAGATTCCAATAAGCTAGCTGCATTTTCAGTTGGCTGGGGGGAGGGCAAAGAGGGGGTCTTCACAAGAGCATCCTTTGACACTCCCCTTACCCCAGCCCCCCCCCACATACACACACATAGAATAGATTTCTACTCCAGCTAACTCACAGAATGATTGATTTTCTAGTCACTTCACCCTTAGAACTAGGACTGCTGCATTTATCTACATCACAGATATGTGCTGGTCAGACCCATATACAGCATGTCCTCCTGGGATTACAATAACCCCTGCCTGTCAAAAATAATTCTGAAAGTAACAGTAATTTCCTACAACATGAATCCAAGTTGCTGTGCCTGGTGGCTTTGGGAGAGCACCAAAGAACTCTAAGCTCAGAGAAGTTGTGACAAGACTCAGTTGGAGAGGCCATTGTCTCTTTTTCCTTCCAGGGGAGATGATTTTTTCCGTGTTCACCAGGGTGAAAGGACATTGTAATGTTGGGTCATGGCCCATGCCTTTGGTTTCTGTTACTCCTCAAGAGTGCAAGACAAAAACTCCTGTTGACGAGCACACAGGAAGTTGTATGGGATTCTTAACACTGGCCAGAGAAGGCCACATTGACATAGATGTGGAAAGCCTTGCATGGGACTTCCTTTTTCTTTTTTTAATCACATCTTGACGTTATTGGGAGTCTCTGCTTGTACAGTAATATGGAACCCTAGACGACTATGCAGAGAATTTGAGCAATTTCTCTGCCTTGGCCTCAGTCCTCCAAGTTCTATAGCAAAGACACTGGGCAATTGTGGAACCAGAACACTCTCAACTCTGCACACACAGTAGAAATGCCATACAAATCTCAAAAAAAAAATGTGGTGGAAAATTCCTTTCCCCACTTTGTACCCAAGACCAATTGTTTGAAAGAAGGTTCTCTCATGTTTTTATGTCCTTTGTGTTTCCTTCTGTAGAGGCAGATATGTTTTTTTTTTTCCCTCAACTTTTGGTTTCTGAGAGATCATAGACTTTTTTTTTTCTCTTTTTGATGCTTTTGAAGTTATTTTTAAATTCTGGGTCCCAACAAGGTTTGGAAGGAATACCTGTACATTATGAAGTCCTGGCCCTGCTGGGATTTCCACACTGCTACCAGAAGATTTGCCTCAGCCTATAACAAACAGTTGTAGCAGTGAGCACATAAAGCACTCATCATGTGCATGCTTTTCATAGACAAAAAATCAGTTCACATTAGCCTCATAAAGAAAGCATTTTGCTCTCTCTATTTTTCAGATAAGGGAACAGAAAGGTTAAGTAACTTGCCCAGGGATGACAGGCCACCAGTCAGTAGTAAAGAGTCAAACTCAGTAACTGTGCTTCTAACATCTACACCCTTAACCATCCTCACCTGCCTCTGGTGAATTAAGTCAGAAAGAAAAAGCAAGAACCTTCTGTGAATTTCTCTGAACCATCCCCCCAAGGATATTTATTTATTTATTTATTTATTTATTTATTTATTTTCCCTCCAGGGTTATTGCTGGGCTTGGTGCCTGCACCATGAATCCACCGCTCCTGGAGGCCATTTTTCCCCCTTTTTGTTGCCCTAGTTGTTGCAGCCTCGTTGTGGTTATTATTGCCATTGTTGACGTTGCTTTGTTGTTGGATAGGACAGAGAGAAATGGAGAGAGGAGGGGAAGACAGAGAGAGGGGGAGAGAAAGATAGACACCTGCAGACCTGCTTCACCACCTGTGAAGCGACTCCCCTGCAGGTGGGGAGCCGGGGGCTCGAACCGGGATTCTTACGCCGGTCCCTGCGCTTTGCGCCACGTGCGCTTAACCCACTGCGCCACCGCCCGACCCCCCCAAGGATATTTATTAAAGAAAAAATTATTTTTCAAAAATCATTTGAGTAGGCAGAGCCCTGGATGGAAACTCTTGGGATGATTTTAGTCTGCTTTTGTATGTTATCCCTACATCTCTGACAGCTTCAACTCTGCTCAGCATCTCAAATGTGTCTGAATTAAAAATGGGTGATTTCCAGTCCTGAAATCACCACAGACAGGTAAGGCCACAGCTCACCAGTTCAAATCCCATTCCAGAAACCGAGGCTGTGTCCAGGCATTTGGTGGACACCAAAGAATGATCTCATCTCATGCTCAAGGCAAGATAGGGATCAAAGCTTAAGGAGAGGAGAGAAAGGGAAACTTTGCATTTAGAGCCCAGAGAACAGCTCAAGAGATATCTTAATGCATGCCTCTGAACATCCAGGCAGGCCACTGAGGACAGGAACTTTTCATCTGTTTGGAACCTATTGCTGGAACATCATCCATGAGCTTGTGTTTGAAAACATGTTCTACAGCCCTTGGTTGAAAACCTGACATGTCTGTTCCATGTCCTATAATTCTGTTTCTCTCCAGTTGAATCAGATCCTGGACATGACACCTGGGCATTAGTGTTTTTCAAGGTATCACAGGAAATTCTAACACAGGGTGAGGACTGAGAATCCTAGAAATGGTAACCCAGGCCACACCCCTACTTTCCAGTGTGGGATCTAGAAAGAGAATGTGCCACCTTGGCAGAGACCACTTTAGCTAGCTGTTCCATCTGTGGTAGAGACCATGAGCTGGGGGCAAGGGGAAGGGGACAGGAAGTAGGCCCAATGAGAGATAAATGGGAACTGGGGTCAGGCCACCATGTAGTTATCAATTTTAAGTATGAGCTGCCTGGGAGCTAGGAGCGGCTTACAGTTTGCTTTACAAAAGGAAATGCTTTAACCCTCACCTACCTTTTGCTCTTGACAAATATTTGGCCAGTGGGGTCCTGAGACTAGAGTAGAATGGGCCACTCCTGCCCAAGATGCCTTATCTCCCAGGGTGTGGAAGCTCTCCCTGTACACTTAGTAGGTGGAGTAGGTTGGGCACTGTTTTGGCCCATGATTCATGCTGAATCTCTGTTTTTCACTGAGCAAGACCCTGGAAGCCTTCACACGGGCCTGACCACAGTTCTGTTTGGGGGTTTAGCATGCATGCATGAATACGCACACACCATTGTTGTCCCATTTCCTGCAACTCCCATGCCTCCTACCTCACACTTCACTCGCTCACCAGCCTTCTGAAATCCTTCCTACAGCTTCAGCATCCTCTGGAATAGGTGTGTGCTCTTCTCCCCTCACCCACCCTTCCTCCCAGCTTCCTCTGATCTGGAAAGCTACTTCATGACTTTATGATCAAGTTAAACAGTTGAGCTTTTCCTTCAGGACTCATGTAGGACCATGTTCTTCTTGTCCAGGCTCAGGGCTAGTTATCATGCTGCACATTGTACCTGATTATTTCTGTCATCTCCACCAGAAGAGCAATATCAGCCTTAGCTATCAGGTGATGCTGGACACTATGCCAGAAGCTTCACACCCAGATTCATAGTCAACCAATTCACATCAGCTCACAATGTGGTTAGGCAGATGCAGCAGGTACAGGGAGACCAAGTCAAGGTACCACTTGAGTTCACACCGTGGAGGCCATGGGAGGGGGCAGCTCATTCCCAGCCCCCAACTGTTCAAGGGGGCGGTAGCAAGCATCAGAATACCTTGGGACCTTTAATTGCAAAGCCCTTTCTGCCAACCAACCAACCAACCAGCATGATTTAAGCACATTCATCTCAGTGGGAGTCTGGATGATACTAAACTGACTTTACTGGGACTGAGAGGGATAAGAAGGAAAGACAGAAAATCCAGGGTTGCCTGAAGGGGGGTTGGACTGTGGCATGTAGGGATATCTTTATGTTCCTCTTTGTAAACATGGGGGTTCACTGCCCCTTCAGACACCTACTATGGTTTCCTGTGGATAGTGATAAGGAATACATCTATCATGCCTGCTGACCTGCACCCTCTCCACTCCAGCCTGACTCAGTAGTCAGAGCAATGACTAGACTTAGGGGCTTATGAGGTCAAAAGAAAAAGTATCAATGCTAATAGCATACTCTAGCAATTTATTTGTCAAGTAGAGACTGGAAGAATCTATTGGTCACTAAAATAATACTTCATCAAAGAAATGAGATGAGAGTTTTACATCAAAAAGTCTAAGAATGGTATCATCTCAGAATAGGACAGCTTTCTTAAGTGTTATAGACTGATCTTTCTTGCTTCTAGATTTCATTTTAACTGTAGTGATAGGTAATCCACTATACTGACTCACTCCACTGTGCCTCTAGGAACATAGATAACTATAGCTAAATGTAAATACACTTAGTCTCTACTTCTGCCTTTGTGTCCTCTGGCTCCATTACTCCCTTTAAAAGTTCCTAGGCCCAGACCTCGAATAAATCCCTCTCTCCATTGTTATCGGTCATCTCTAACAGGAACAACAAAATAGACCCTTTTGTGGACCCCCCCATAGGACCTTGCCCTCAATGTGGATTAGCAACGGTACAGAATGTTCCATTCTCTGAAGGGAGGATGGACAACAAACTATATGCTACACCTGAGGAAGATGGGCCAATATTGGGGCAGCCTGTAATGTTCCTATTCTGACCACAGAATGTGAATTCAGATCTACAGGGATGCAGAGGTCACATAGGCTGCTAAACTGAATATGGGCCCTAAATCAGATCAAATTGATGGGGATTGCAGTCAACAATATCTATACACCTTTCCCATATTTGGAAGCTAGTCTTTTCCCTGATCCAGCTTTCTGTTCCTTTTTCCAGCCATGACATCATCTTCCCAGACAATAACTTGGATCCACCTGCATGTAATATTTCAAGCTCGGGAAAAAAAACTAGTATAGCCACAGGCCTTTTGGAATATAACTAAAATATGCCTACTAGCTATCTACAAAATGGAGACCACCCAACTCTTCATCTGCACTATTCCAGCCTTTAGGTTCATAATTAGTCAACAATTTGTTTAGCTTTATATGTTAACTCTCTTTTCAGCCAACAGGTTCCAGATGTTAGCATGATGCCAACCAGACTTCCCTGGACAGACAACCCCACCAATGTGTCCTGGAGCCCCACTTCCCCAGAGCCCTGCCCCACTATGGAAAGAGAGAGGCAGGCTGGGAGTATGGATCAACCTGTCAATGCCCATGTTCAGCGGGGAAGCAATGACAGAAGCTAAACCTTCCACCTTCTGCAACCCACAGTGACATTGGGTCTATACTCCCAGAGGGTTAAAGAATAGGAAAGCTATCAGGAGGGGATGGGATATGGAGTTCTGGTGGTGGGAATTGTGTGGAGTTGGACCCCTCTTATCCTATGGTTTTGTCAATGTTTCCTTTTTATAAACAAAATTTTAAAAAAAGAAGGAAAGAAAAGGAAAGAAAAAGAATCTGCCAAGAAAATAATGTTTCTGGGCCCTTGAGACCAGGGAGAGATTTTAGGAATACTAACTGTTTTCCTGGGCAGCTATCTTCCATAATACATTTATGGAAATCTCCTTGTTTGTTGATTGCCTCTTGCATATCTGGTTGTCTGTAACATGATGATATTGTTGGATGATAGTCCTTTCCTGAGAGGATGAATTTTTTAACTTGTGTGTGCCTCAGTTTCTCTACCTGACAAATGCATCATCAGTACCTTTTTCATTAGGCTGTTTAAGGAACAATCAAGTCAATATTTATAAAACACTTTACATTTATAAAGTATTAACACACCTGGCTTATAAGTGTAATAGAAGTGTGGATGCTGGGGGTTGGGCAGTGGCGCAGTGGGCTAAGCGCATGTGGCGCAAAGTGCAAGGACCGGCATAAGGATCCCGGTTCGAGCCCCTGGCTCCCCACCTGCAGGGGAGTCGCTTCACCGGTGGTGAAGTGGGTCTGCGAGTGTCTGTCTTTCTCTCCCCCTCTCTGTCTTCCCCTCCTCTCTCCATTTCTCTCTGTCCTGTCCAACAACAAATGGCATCAACAATAGCAATAATAATAACCACAACGAGGCTACAACAACAAGGGCAACAAAAGGGGGAAAAAATGGCCTCCAGGAGCGGTGGATTCATGGTGCAGGCACCGAGCCCAGCAATAACCCTGGAGGAAAAAAAAAAGAAGAAGAAGAAGAAGTGTGGATGCTACCATGATGCCAACCTGACTTCCTGGGGCAGAGGACCTCATCAATGTGTCCTGGAACTGCACCTCTCCAGAGCCCTCCCCCACTAGGGAAAGACAGAAACAGGCTGCGGGTATGCACCTGTCAGTGTCCATGTCCAGCGGAGAAGTCTGACCTTCCTTCCACCTTTAGCACCCCATAAAGATCTTTGGTCCATACTCCCAGAGGGGTAAAGAATAGAGAAACTTCCAGTGGAGAAGAAAGGATGTGGAACTCTGGTAGTGGGAATTGTATGGAATTGTACCCCTCTTATACCACAATTGGTCAATCATTATTAAATCACTAATAACAATTAAAAAAAGAAGTGTTTATTAACTAAAGCATTAAAATATATTTGAAAGTGAATAAGGGCAAGTAAGCAGAGGGTTGGAGAGCCCAGCTAGAGCCATCAGGGGAAGGAGAATACCTACTTGATGTTCCTCTCTACCCCTAGTGCCGAAGTGTGACCCCAGGCCTGGGTCCTTCTGGGTGTGGGGTTCTTCTGGCTTAATGCTCAGCACTGTCCTCCCTCCCTCCCTCCCTCCCTCTACAGATATTCGGAGGCCTGGTATGGATCCTTATTGCTTCATCCCGGGTGCCCATACCCCTGATTCAGGGCTGGGTCATGTTCGTGTCTGTGTTCTGCTTCCTGGCCACCACAACCCTGCTGGTCCTGTACATCATTGGTGCCCATGGCGGAGAGACTTCCTGGATTACCCTGGTGAGTCCCAAGCTAGGATGTTTGAAGGATTTGGGCAGACTTGACCCTTTCCCCAGGAGGCTGACATTTCTAGTGCTGACCTAAGCTGCCTTTCTTGTCTCCCACCCATGCTCCCACACTGAGCAGATCCACTCTGAAGCTCCCAGTCTAGAGTGTCTGCTGCAGTTGAGGCAAGAGAAAACACAGGCAGAATCATTGATATCTGATTCTCTCTCTCTCTCTCTCACTCTCTCTGTGAACCTGGGTTCTGCTTTCTTCTGCATGACTGGATATCCATTTCCATAGATAACCAGCAGCAGCCTCACCACCACCACTGGCCACCCACACCTATAGTGCCTATTGATACTTTCTATCATCCAGGAGGGATGGTTTCCATCTCCAAAAAACTTAGCTGCCCAACTAAGGCCATGCTCACTGCCCAACATCCAGCCACAGCCCTCTACAGCAAGGCACCAGAAGGGGCTAGGCTGACTTATGGGCTCTAGTCTGTATAGATCCTCCCCTGAGGCCTATGAAAAGGGTAAAACTTACTTAGAAGCCACCTGCCTGTTATCTACTGTGGAAAGAGTGAGGACTGACTGAGTATCTCTTGCTCTTAAAATGAAATCACTATTGCACCAAAGTAAAGAATCCTGGTGTATAATGGTAGAGGAAGGACCTAGGCTGAGGGTGAGAGTTTTTTGCAGGAAACTGAGAAATTTTCCACATGTATTTACTGTAAACCATTAATTCCTTCAATTAAAAAGTGATAATACAGGAAGGTCAGGTGGTGGCCTCCTGGTGCAGCATACATGCTACAATGCATGTGGACCCAAGTTCAAGCCTCTGGCCCCCTTCTGCAGTGGGGGGGGGAGGCTTCAGAGTGGTGAAGTATTGTTGCAGGTGTCTCTCTTTCTCACTTCCTCTCTATTTCCCCTTCCTTTTCAATTTCTCTCTGTCATTATCCAATACATAGTACTATATATTGGGTATATTAAATATATTATATAAATTAAATATATATTAAATGAAATCACCTCCAAATTACAACTATACACAACTCCATTTTTTTTTTACTGTTTTTTATTTTAAATCTCTCAGTACCCTCTTCCTAGGCCCAAAATACAAACAACTAAACAAATCAGAACAGCAGTGGATGGGCCTGGGTGGTGGCATGCCCAGTTAAGCACACATAGCACAAGCACAAGGACTGTGCAAGGATCCAAGTTTAAGCCCCCGCTCCCCACCTGCTGTGGGTCCACTTCACAAACAATGAAGCAGGTCTGCAGGTATCTATCTTTATCTCCCCCTCTCTCAGTTTCTCTCTGTCCTATTCAATAAAATGAGAAAAAATGGCCACCAGGAACAGCGGATTCATAGTGCTAGCACCAAGCCCCAGCAATAACCCTGGAGACAAAAATAAAATAAAATAAAACAGCAGTGAAAATAGCCTGGATCTCTGTCCCTCATACTAGTTACAGAGGCTACTTCTGGACAGGGACTGTGACCCCCTCCCCCCATCTGATACTTCTGGGGTCCAGAATCAAGTTTACTTGCTCAATCCAAGGCTTCCCTCCCAACCAATGGCCCCTGATTTGATGCCACCTCCAGGAAAAGGAGCTTCCTCTCATCAAAGTCCTTACTCTGAGCCACCCCACCCCACCCCACCCCCCAAAAAAACCAATGAACTGAAACTCAGATAGGTTTAACAGTCTCCATGGGGAGAGAAGATGGAGGGTAGGGCATGGATGGGGGGGCAGAGTGAAAGGAAGTAGAAGATGATAACAGAGGAACCTGAGCCTGGCAAACAGGTGTTGCTGGGCCCAGAGCTGCCTGGGCCCCACATCTCTTTCATGGCTCTTTCTTACCTTGCAGGATGTAGCCTACCATTGCATTGCCTCCTTGTTTTACCTCAGCGCCTCTGTCCTGGAGGCCTTAGCCACCATTTACATGTATGATGGCTATGTCTACAGATACTACCATGAAAACATCTCTGCTGTGGTAAGTCAACCTGCCATGTTCACCTCTCCCACTGACAAAGGTATGAACGGAAGGTTAATACTTAGTCATCACTATTTATTTATTTACTTACTTGAGTTCACTGAGTTTTTAATTTATTCATTAAAAAGGGAGGAAAGAGGTAAAAAAAAAAAAAAGAAAAAGAACCAGAGTATCATTCGAGCATATGTAGTGCTAGAGGTCAAACTTGGGACCTCAAGCTTGTAAGTCCTGTGTTCTATCACTGCACTACCACCCAGGTTGTTAGCTCACTGACTTCTGAATGAAGTAAGGCCTTCCCTTAACTGTGAAGCCCTAGAGTGGGGAAACGTGGGCCGAGAATCTCTTAGCCATCCCATCTAGTGCTATATTACCTGACCCAAAGTCTGTCCTGGGTGGCCATCGCAGAGGGCAAGTGTTTGAAAAGACATGACTGTTGGATGCCCAGCACTGTCTTGAACTCTTTGTGAGCAATCTTATTTGACCCTCACAATAACCGTTGGCTGTTGTGCTACTATTATACCCACGTCACAGATGAAGAATCAGAGTGCCAAGAGCAAGAATAACTTGTCCCAATGTCACGGGAATTGATGCAGCTTAGTTCCTGGTCAGGTACCCTGCCATCCACATTCTTAGTGCCAATCTAGAGCATGAATATTGGCCACTTGCATTCCTGGTGGTCTCTGAGATGTTAAGCCTTCTTGAGAATGTCTCTGGCCTGATAGCTCTGAGATCCAGGAGGAGATAGAGCTCACCTCTCTGCTGGCTCCTGCACACATCACTTGTGCTCTTTGAGTTTCAGCTTGTTCATCTGTGAAATCAGATGGTAATTCTTGTCCTTTTTCCTCAAAGACCATAGACAGTAACTTTCTTCAGAGGCTTCATAGTGAACCCGGGCTAACACAGAGGCCTGGACCCCTTTCACTCCATCAGGAGGACCAATGGATGGGCCAGCTCTGTGTGAATGGAGGTACATGGTCCAACAGTTCTCTGAATTCTAAAAAGGCTTGCCTTCTCCCACAGTGGGGTCAGGTCATTGGTGGGCTATGATGTCTGGACTTGTTTTTTAAAAGAATGAATCAGAATGACAGGGAGTGAGAGAATAATGTGTTTTATAAAACCTTTTCCTGGGTGAAGAGTGGCTAGTGTTGGCTCATCTGGTTGAGTGAACACGTTACAATGTGCAAGCCCTTGATGCCCACCTGCAGGGGGAAAGCTTTGCGAGTGGTGAAGCAGTGCTGCAGATATCTCTCTTTCTCTCTCTCTTCCTTTCTATCTCCCCCTTCTCTCTCTCTCTCTCT
The DNA here is from genome assembly GCF_950295315.1 of Erinaceus europaeus. Lineage (NCBI taxonomy): Eukaryota > Metazoa > Chordata > Mammalia > Eulipotyphla > Erinaceidae > Erinaceus > Erinaceus europaeus. Next base: position 62,533,048 of record NC_080164.1, read on the forward strand.
CTCTCTCTCTCTCTCTCTGTTTCTGGTTGTCTCTATCCAGTAAATAAATACAGATAATAAAAAATTCTTAGTAAAATTAAAAAGTAAAATCTTGGGAGTCGGGCTGTAACACAGCGGGTTAAGCGCAGGTGGCACAAAGCATAAGGATCCCTGTTCAAACCCCGGCTCCCCACCTGCAGGGGAGTCGCTTCATAGGCAGTGAAGCAGGTCTGCAGGTGTCTATCTTTCTCTCCCCCTCTCTGTCTTCCCCTTCTCTCTCCGTTTCTCTCTGTCCTATCCAACAACGACAACAACAACAATAATAACTACAACAATAAAACAACAAGGGCAACAAAAGGGAATAAATAAAATAAAATATTTTTAAAAAAATTTTTTTTAAAAAGTAAAACCTTTTTTCATTGCATGCATATATGTGCTCACACCAGTATATAGATTCACCAAATTAAATGTACTTCTGACCATGGTTCTTGTTTAAAAGTTAAGAAAAAGAAGCCAGACCTTCCACCTTCTGCACTCCATAATGATTCTGGGTCCATAATCCCAGAGAAATAAATAATAGGAAAGTTTCCAGTGAAGGAGATGGGATATGGAACTCTGGTGGTGGGAAATGTGTGGAATTTTACCCCTCTTATGGTTTTGTCTATATTTTCTATTGTTTGTTTTATAAATAAGTTTAAAAATAAAATAATAAGTTAAGAAAAAGATTTTTTTTTTTAAAAAAGTACTTCTTCTAGAAGTCAGCCTGTGAATGTGTACAAATATCTAGTTGAATGTACTGGTAGCTTATAAGAGGCCAGCTCTGTGTTGTCCCCACTTTTTAAAAAGTAATAATATATTTTTACCATCAAGGCTTTATTTGTTTATTTGTTTGTTTATGAGAGAAGACCAAAGCATAACTCTGGCACATGCAATAACAGGGATCAAGCTAGAGACATCATGCTTGAGAATCCAACACTTTACCCACTGCAACCACCTCTGAAGCCACTGTTCCCACTTTTTGAAAAGGGTAGAACAGAAGCTGAGAGTAAAGATGTTTGTGCATTCATTGTCACCACCCGGGCTTCACCACTCTTGGCCAACACTTTTGGCTAGAGAGAGAGATAAGAAAACAAAAGGAAAGACACCACAGTACTCATCTGTTTATCTACCCCCCACAGTTCATTGTGCCCCACACTGCTGTTAGTTGAGTTGGAAGAAACAAACATGACCTGTAAGGAATGTTCAAACTCAGAATCAAAATGTGCTCAACAGGTTGATGCACTGGACTGAAACCAAGGTGAAAAAGAAACCTGATTCAATTCATGTGTCTTCCTGACTCTCAATGTCCCCGGTGTGCCATTTCTTGTCTTTGGTTGGAATCTTTGGGGTTCCTTTTGGGTTTCTCACTGTGTCTGTCCGGAATTCCCCCAGATAGTAAACTGCTCCCACCCAACAGGGAAAGGTGCTTTTTGGGAGGGTGCTCACTCATGCATGATTGCTGTTTTCAGAGTACTTAGTTTACAGAGTTCCCGGATGAGTTCTCTTAAATTTGTTATTAAGTAACTTGACCTACTCATTGCCTCTGGCCAATGAGAGTAAATGGTTTTCCCATGTTTGGAGGCAGGGAAAGAGCAGACAGAGTGGCAGCTGGTGTTTATGGGCATTTTCAAGAGTCACAGAAGCATAGCAGTCCTAAATGTTGTCCCTCAGTCAAAACTCTTGACCCCATGCACAAGGTCACAAAACCAGGTGTGGATAGTTGACTTGGGGGTAGGCAAAACCTCAGGGAGACCAACCACCCAGAGTAAGGGTGATAGGAATAGATGGTGACCAAGTGGACACAGAAAGTCAGGGACTTATCAGACTACAAAGTGAACTGTTTGTCACATCCCCACAGCTTTTGTTCCCAACACAAAAATGGCTGACAACCCCTTTCCAGTAGCTTTCTCAATAAGCCTTCTCCTTTTGGCAAGAATTCAGACTTTATTCTCACTTCCTGTGAGCCTGGTTCCCTAGCCCATGACTGGGAAATAAAGAATCCTAGAATAAAAATCTGGTAGGAGGAGCTGGGTAGCGGTACACCTCGTCAAGCACACACATTATAGTGCACAAGGACCAGGGTTCAAGCCCCCAGCCACCACCTGCACTGATGAAGCTTTACAAGTGGTGAAACAGGGCTACACATATCTCTTACTCTCTCCCTTTCTACCTTCCCTTCCCCTCTCAATTTCTCTGTATCCAAAATTTTTTTAAAAAAATTTTTTTAACCAGGCAAGAGTCTGAAACTAACCAGAGCCAGAAAAGACATGTGATTATATTCTCTTCACTGACACAACTGGGAAGTCATCACAGCTGGTGAATACTGGCTTTCCTGCTAGGAAAGAAGGCTTTCCATGCAGAACAGTTGATACTTATCTGCAAGTATCATTTGAGGATTATCTGAAGCCTCCTTCTTTAGTTGGGTGGTGCCAACATGGTGATGTGGGGTGGCATATAGATAGTTGATCTTACATACCAAAATCCAAGAGGTTGTTCATTCATGTGCAGTTAGTTCCATGTTGAAAGCATCCCAGGAACCACCTCTGGATGCATTGGCATAGGGTGTCTGTGTGAGTGATGGGGCTAGGGTCTGTTCACACACTCTGGGTCTATCATCACTGAGCACCACGCCAGTCTCACCCTCTCCCTGTGCATCCTCATTAATGGTCTCTTGTCTTGGTTTCAGGTGTTTGCTTATGTAGCCACTCTGCTCTACGTGATCCATGCAGTGTTCTCTTTAATCAGATGGAAGTCTTCATAAAGCAGCTGCAGAATTTTAGCTGAAAACCCAGACAGCGTTAACTGATGGGCATGCCTTCCAGCATAACTTTTTTTTGAACTCTGAAGTGCTCTCAACGATGAAGAAAAACAGGGAAGAAAGAAAGAAAAAAAGGAAGGAAGGAAGGAAGGAAGGAAGGAAGGAAGGAAACAACTTTGCCCTAACCTAATACCCTCTCCCTCCACCTCCACCCCCACCCCCACCCCCACCCCCACCCCAATGGGAAAAAAATGCTTTGTTGTCATGGTCTTGTTTCCTCTTTTATTTACTCGTTAGGGCTGGGGCTTGCTTTTGAGCTGTCTTTCTAAGGTCATTTCCTATTTGTGAAGGAGGATGAGGGTGAAAAATGAGGACTGTGACCTGAGAGTCCCAGAAACAAAAATCCCCTGCTGACTCCCAGACCAGATCTCAAGAACTGTCTACTGGAATTTTCCATAGGCTCCCAGGAACACCCTGTCTTGTGGTGTGTTTCTGTCTTCATGGACATTCTACATGTCATGGGAAGTGACACTCACCTCAAACATTTGCAGATGTCCACGGTGGAAGATAAATAAACCTTTGAAATACTTTATAAAGTGCTTTTATGTTCAGTAAATTTGTGGGTTGTTTTTGTTTTTTTTTTTTTTTTTGCAGTATTGTTTTTAGCTCCCCAGTATCAGGAATGCCATCATTTCAGCCTTTTTTCTGAAGAATCCTTTGGTTTAAATGGAATCTCTAGAGGCAGCATCAAATGTCGGTTCAGGTAGCTGTGGCCACCACTCCCTCACTGAGTGCTGTGCTGGGGCACTGAAGCCAGCAGGGGCCACATCATCTCTGGAAACTCAGCAGGTGCCAGCAGGGGGCCTGGGCCCCCTTCTTTTTTCTGTAAGACAAAGTATTTTGTGCTCACTTAGAAAGTTCCTTAAAGTGGTCCAGGAGGTGGTGCAGTGGATAAAGCATTGGTCTCTCAACCATAAGATCCTGAGTTCAGTCTGTGGCAGCATATGTACCAGAGTGATCTCTCTCTCTCTCTCTCTCTCTCTCTCTCTCCTATCCCTCTCATTAATAAATATTTTTTAAAAATAGAAAGTCCCTTAAACCAAGAGAAAAAAAGGTGAAAAAGTTTCTTCTTTCCCTATGTTAAGAGGTTCAGAAGTATCCTGGGCAGTGCTCTCTGCCTCTGCTCTCTTCCAGTTAGGGATGTGGATAGGAAAGTGGTTTGGAGATTTCTGTGGGCCATTTGGTAGGAGAAAAAGGGTACTAGGTCCCAGCATAAAAAAGACATAGACAAGTGATCACAGTTTGGGAATCTGAAATGTCTGGGTTAAAAAGAGAGGAGAGAGAGTCCGGGTAGTGCAATGAGTTACGAGCGTAGGTGGCACAAAGTAGGTAGGACTGTCCTAAGGATCCCGATTCAAGCCCCTGGCTCCCTACCTGCAGGGGAGTCATTTCACAGTCAGTGAAGCAGGTCTGCAAGTGTCTATCTTTCTCTCCTCCTCTCTGTCTTCCCCTCCTCTCTCCATTTCTCTCTGTCCTATCCAACAACAATGACATCAATAAATAACTACAATAATAAAACAAGGGCAACAAAAGGGAATAATAAAATAAATATTAAATATATATTTTTTTTAAAAAAAAGGAGAGGAGAAGGTTAGGAATGAATTCACTCTGGAATCCTGAAATCCCTGGTCCCTGTAATGAGATGTTCCATCAGTGACTAGTGGAAATAGCTCAAGTGGTGGAGCAAAGGACTTGGCATGCATGAGGTTTCCAATTTAACCTCTGGCACTGCATGCACTGGAATGGCGCTTGTGTTTCTCTCTTTCATGTGAAACTATAATCATATGAAATAAATAAAAATAAATCTAAAAAATATTTTCTTTTATTCTTTTAATAAAGAAGTCAATGATATCCCAGAGATGAGCTGTCAGAAGGGGTCTGGGCAAAGGCAGGGCAGCCTCTGGCTATCAACTAAAGAAAGCCAAGATTCGAGTCTCAAGTGAGGAAGTAAACTAGTAAAAATTTTACTCCTTTTCCAATTTGGGGACCCTGTAACTAAATTTAGTCTCAGTGGTGTCTTTGGGGGATCCTTTGTTATCCTGAAGTAATTGTAACAGGACCACTTTTCATAAGTTCACTTAAAACCAAAAAAAAATTCATAATAACCTAGAAGCAAAATGTATAACTGAGTCTTTTTTTTTCTTGTTGCCTCCAGGGTTACTGCTGGGGCTTGGTGCTTGTTCTATGAATCCACTGCTCCTGGAGACCATTTTCCCCATTTTATTTCCCTTTGTTGTTGTTGTTGCCATTGCTACTGCTGTTGGACAGGACAGATAGCAATTGAGAGAAGAGCGGAAGACAGAGGGCGAGAGAAAGACAGACACCCACAAGTAAAGACCTACTTTACTGCCCCCCCCACAAGCGGGAAATGGGAGGATTGTGTGCACTTAACCCACTGTGCTACCGCCTGGCCCCCTATCACTGAGTCTTTATCATGTAAAACTAGTGTACAGATTTAAAAATTATGGGAAGTTTGTCGCATGGTTAGCATAATATGCAATCAAGTGTTGTTTTCTAGCAAAATTTCAACATTCAGGTGAGCTACAACATGGTGCTAATAGACAAATGTTTATTTGTTTTCCCATTAAAGAAGAGAAACCAAGTTTAGTTGTGTCTCCTGAAGGTTTCTCAATGTTTAAAAATTTTAATCATTGTCATTAAGGAAAGGTTGATACGGTTTTTCTCTATTTTGTTTTGTTTAGTTCCAAATTGACCTAACTATAAAACCTCTGTTTGTCCAGTACTTTGCAGATGACTCTGATATGATTTTTCTCATCCCTCTTATCTTGAATCATTTTGAAAATATGCCATTCTATTTGAAATTGACTTGAATCCTGTTCCTGTTTGATATTCATAGGCTGGGCAGCCTTTAAAAAGAAATGCCCTTCCCCAGTCTTGTATTTCCTTTTGCCAAGACCACCTTTTCTCCCTGCTCCCCTCCTCCAACCCCAGTCTGGTTTCCTTGCTCCTATGTCATGTTGCTCAACTTTGTCTTCTCCAGCAGTTTAGAATTTACAGTATAAGTTATAGCATTTGGATAGACGTTCCTGCTGGGAAAATTATTTTTCTGGAAAACCCTGAAGTCTGAGGAGGAGGGGGTACTTAGGAAGCCTACTGGACACTAGTTGATAAGCTCCCAAACTGCCAAGAATAGGCTTCCAGTAAGCACCTTCTGTGTGCTGGGTTCTATAGGTCCTTTGAGGTGGAAGAGAATGTCTGTCCCCAAAGTTCCTATGACAGGCATAACTCAATTCTCTGTCTCTGCATGTTGAGCAGGAAGCAATCTCCTCTGGGACATATCTTGCTGCCATCCCAAGGGCAAATGAGACACCTTAGAAGTTAACATGTTGCAAAGCACAAGGACCGGCGGAAGGATCCCGGTTTGAGTCCCCGGCTCCCCACCTGCAGGGGAGTCACTTCACAAGCGGTGAAGCAGGTCTGCAGGTGTCTCTCTTTCTCTCCCCCCTCTGTCTTCTCATCCTCTCCATTTCTCTCTGTCCTATCTAACAATGACGACATCAATAACAACAATAATAACTACAACAACAATAACAATAAGGGCAACATAAAGGGAAAATAAACAAATAAATATTAAAAATTTGAAGAAGAAAAAAAAGAAGTTACCATGTTACTTGGTGACTCAGACTTGGACCAAAGGTCAAATACCATGAATATATCAAATACAAATGCCCCAGAGACACAACTATGCCCTTGTGTGAGCATCTTGCTGCCGTTGTTGGGGTTCTTAGTATGAACCCAGTATTGAAAGAGTACCTTACTTGTCTAGCCTGTCATTCTCTCAGCAGTCACAGGAGGTATCATTCTCTCAGCAGTCAGAGCTGCCATCTTACAGAGGAAATGAAATAGATTCCCTCAGTTTGTGAACACTGGAAGCTGGATTTAGGACAGCTCTACTTAGCTGTGGAACCCCATACTTTCTCACCCTCTGAGGCCAGTCCTGTCCTCATTCAGTATGTTCTCTGGTCTCTTGGGAAATAACAGTGAAACCTGTAGTGGACCTGATGCCAGTAGGTGAGGGCCGGAGCTCCAGTGGCACAAACGGTTAGCGCGCAATAATTATACAGGAGGCGAGGGCCTACAGAAAGATGAAGCTGGGCACAGGGACAGCCCTGAACCAAAAGATAGCTTTGTACTTGATCCTAGAACCAGCTGTTTTATCAAAAGAGACTGGCTGCTTGAAGCTGCAAAGTCACAGTCCTGACAGTTCGGGCAACTTCCAGTCTCAGCTCTGCAACCCCCCACAAAGCCAAAAGCCCACCAGGTCCAGCTGATGCTCTGGAAAGAATATAAGTAACTCGCTTTTAAGCTCATGGAACAAAGAGCTAAATTATTCCTCGAGCCTGAGAAGAGATGAAGAAGAAACCTTTGCCTAGGATGTGACCAAGAGTCAAGACTTACAGAGCAGTTCAAACAGATGAAGCCACAGTTATTCACACCACTGTCACCCTCCAAAACATGGTTCCAGAAGAGAAAGACTGCATCCTGCTCCCCTCACCTCATCAGACTGCCTTGATCTATCTCTCAGGTCATAGCTAAAGGGCCCCTTCTCATCTTGAGTATTGCCTGTGGACACATATGAACACTCACTGCCCAGCCAGGTGTCAAAAGGGTCAATGAGGCCAGAGTTCAGTAAGCATGGGTTGCATGAGTAAACAGGCCCATCGCCAAATCCTCCTGCAGGCCTCTCCCTTAGTCTCTTGGGATGTGACAGCAAGATGAGACTTGGTAGATATATAGTGCCAAAGGCAGGTTGCTTCAGGGACAGGTGAGCTGAAGTTTGGGACAGCAGTTTGGGGTGTTCTGTTATAACTCTGACCAGGACAGTGCCTTGGTGAGTCTGTATGCACCTTCCGGCTTTGTGCTTTCTCTTTCTTCCTCTTCTCTTTCTCTTCTTCTTCTTCTCCTCCACATCCTTCTCTTCCTTTGTCCTCCTCTTCTTCTTCTCCTCTTTTCAAAGATACACCAAGGCTTGTGTAATCCAACTGCTCTGGTTGCCTTTCTCATTCAGAAAGAGAGACAGATAGAGGGAAAGCCACCACATTAGAGCTTCCCCCAGTGTCACTGGAGCATTCCCTGTGTGGTCTTCTGGGGCTTGAATCCAGACCACACAAGTTGCAAAGGCAGGTGCCCTACCTGTGAACTATATATCCAGCCTTATTTATTTAATATTAAAGAGAGAAAGAGAGACAGAGAAGAGAGCCACAACAGCACCACCCTACTTCCATGGAGCTTTGCCCAGGCCTACCAATCTATCAAGAGCCTGAACTAGGGTGTCACCCAGCACCTTGAGCATAGTAATATGCATGCCCTACTGTATAAACTATGTCTCTGGCCTCCCTCCTGCCTTCTGTGGCCCTAGAGAGCAGTTTCAGGGGCCTTATAATTATTTGTAATTATAAGTGTAATGTGCACAGTGAGTGCACATCTCAGAAAAGCAAGCAGCACTGTAGAGCAAATCCAACCAGGACATCTTAGAGGCCTGTAACTCCAGCTTCAATGCCTGTGCCCCCTCTGTTTCCTGGATGCTCTGAGGGGTCCCTCTGGTGACCTTCCCTAATACCCTGTCCCATGGAGTCTGCCCTTCTCCAGGAGAGGACAGAGTGTGTAGGGGCTCAGCTTCACCAACCTTGTATCAGAATCCTAGCTGCAGCCTGAATGGGGGCCCTAAGGTCTCCCCCATGTTGACCTGAGAAAAAGCCAGCAAAGGCTTCATGCTGCAGCCGTGGGCTTGATGGAGCAGGCCTGCAGGGTCCACACAAAGACCTGTTGTTTGGGGAGTCACTCAGCCCAATGTGGGGTCATAATAGGGCCTTTCAGAGGACAAAGTGCCTCTGGCCAGTGAGTGTCCCCGCACACGTGGGCATCCATCCAGCACATTTGAAATAACACAGTTTGGAAAAACAGATTTAAAGTTATTTTCTCCACTCTCAGCGTGACTCAATGGCCTTTGTTTGGTGTCCATCATACCCAGTCATGGTAGCCTCTGAGAATTGGGGAGTGGAGGCAAAAGGGATCCTAGCTATGACCTTTCTGTGTCCTCACAAGTAACATGGGCACAATCACTGTGCAAGGTTCCATATGCAGTGTTCAGCCTCCAGACCGCCCTTCAGTCAACATTCACCTGAGGAGAACCTGCTTGAGGGCAGATGCACAGGGATGTGAAAAGAGGAGAGATTTGTCTCCAATGCTAGGAACCTGGCAAACATGATGCACCTGACTTCTTCCCTGAATCCTAATGGCAAGTATACTTGGTGAAAAACATTGAGGTAAAGAATCTGAGGCACAAGGAGATTAAGTGATTTATCCAAGGTCACACAGCAAGCAGGTGTAATTCTAAGGCCAGATGTCCTTTTCCACATCTAATTGTGATACAGCTCCTGTCTCTCTGGGAGAAGGAAACAGACAAATCAAGCAACCCTGGCAGACAGTATTGAACGTTCTGACAAGCACATGAGGAGTGAGAGGGAAAGCCTGCTTGGAGTTTCAATCCTCCTGCTAAATGTGTCCGCAGTAAGTGGAACTTTTCCAGGCAATAAACATGGTAGGGCTTTCCTGGGCAGAACCAGCTGAGTAACCCAGCCAGGCAGGTGAGGAAGAATAGGCTTGGGGGACCCAAAAGTCCTTAAAGACAAAACTGTAGCCTTTCTTTCCTCCTGTCTGTGTTGTGCTTTTTTTTCGTCCTTCCCTCTTTTCTTCCTTTCTTTTTTTTTTTTTTCTCCACCAGAATTTTTGCTGGAACTTTACACCTACATAATTCTGCCCTCCTGGTAGAAACTTTTTTTCAGATCCAGAGAGAAAGAGAGGGAGAGAGAAGAAGAGAGACAGGGAGAGGGAGGGAGAGGGAGAGTGGAGAGGGAGAGGGGAGAGAAGAGAGGAGAGAGGAGAGAGAGGGAGAGGAGAGAGAGAGAGAGAGTGGAGAAAGAAAGAGGAGGGAGAGAGAGAAGGAGAAGGAGGAGGAGGAGGAGGAGGAGGAGGAGGAGGAGGAGGAGGAGGAGGAGGAGGAGTTACCATAGCACTACTCCTGAAATTTCCCTTTTGCATGATGCTCCTATTGGGGATTTGGCTAGGGATCTGAACCCAGATCCTTGCATATTCTTCCAGATGCAACCTGCAATCTAGATCTTACTCACTAGGTACCTCCTCAAAGGCAGCTCTATAGTTGACAGATGTGACAGGGCTGGGGAGCAGAAGTGGGGTAGACAGAAAGACTGGGCCAGGAGATGGTATAGACTTGACCAGGATTTGGTGAACTGAGTCAGAGAAGGGAGTGGTGAAGTCATAAATCCCTAACCGTCTGAAATAAATGCCCAGGATTAGGAAAAGCTTGAGGAAGTGTCATCTGTGGTTATTACCATTATAGGATGAAAGAAGAAAAGATATAAAATGACTCTGAAGTTTCTATTTTCCTCCTCCTTTTTTTTTTCCTCCTCCTCCTCTCCTTCTTCTTCTTCCTCCTCCTCCTCTTCTTCTTCCTTAATTTCCACAAAGATTATCACTGGGACTTGGTGCCTGGATGATGAATCCATTGTTCCTGGTGAAAGACAGAGAAAACTTGAGATTGAAGGAGAGATAGAGAAGGGGGGAGAAATAGAGACACTTGGAGCACTGTTTCACTGCTCATGAAATTTCCCCACTACAGGTGGGGACTGAAGGCTTGAACCCAAGTCTTTGCCATGGTAACATTTGTACTACCAGGCATGCCACCACCCAAACCCAATATCTAATCTGGGAAGATAATGGTTGTTCACATTTGTGCTTATTCATTAACCATGTTCCTCAAACTGTTACAAACTAGATTGCTATTTTTGCTTTTCCCCAGAAGAAGCATCTAATCAATCAGGACCTCTCCCACCCCACCCCCAGTAAATTTCAGTCCTTTAAGAAGGAAAAGCAGCTTGAAGGCCTGGCCTCTCACTCAGGATTATTGGGGCAGAATCCTGGGTTCCCCTCAGTCACCTTGCCATGAGTATTTAGATCTGAGAAACTTCACTCACTAGGAGACTGTAGTGCTGGGAGAGGTGGGAAATCACAGATGAAGAGCAGAAGCTCCTAAGAGACCAAGAGTTCCGCTCAGAGCATGTGACCAGTTAATGCTTACACTGACACTTAGCCTCAGACTACCCTCTATCTTCTGTCCACTTCATCCTACATTACTGCCCTCATCCCCACCCCCCATTTTACTGAGATAAAATTGTCATATCACATTGTATAAGTTCAAAGCATGTGCCATGAAGAGTATTGTGAAATACTCATTGATCAATCACCTCACATAGTTAAAACTTTTTTCTTTTTGATGGGAATTTTAAAGTCTACTCTCTTCATCAATTTTAAAATATCATATCCTCAGAACATAGTCAGTCACCTTGCAACTGGAATTTTGTACTTTTTTTTCCCCCAGAAGAATTTTTTTCTACCATAAGGATTTCTTCAGCTGTATGATTCTACCAATTCTGGTGGAAAGCTGCTTCTTGCAACCCCAACTTTTTTTTTATTTAAGAAAGGATTAATTAACAAAACCATAGGGTAGGAGGGGTACAATTCCACACAATTCCCACCACCCAATCTCCATATCCCACCCCCTCCCCTGATAGCTTTCCCATTCTCTATCCCTCTGGGACCATGGACCCAGGGTCATTGTGGGTTGTAAAAGGTGGAAGGTCTGGCTTCTGTAATTGCTTCCCCGCTGAACATGGGCATTGACTGGTCGGTCCATACTCCCAGTCTGCCTCTCTCTTTCCCTAGTAGGGTGGGTCTCTGGGGAAGCAGGGCTCCAGGACACATTGGTGGGGTCTTCAGTCCAGGGAAGTCTGGCCGGCATCCTGATGACATCTGGAACCTGGTGACTGAAAAGAGAGTTAACATACAAAGCCAAACAAATTGTTGAGCAATCATGGACCCAAAGCTTGGAATAGTGGAGAGGAAGTGTTAGGGGGATACTCACTGCAAACTCTAGTGTACTTCTGCTTTCAGGTATATATTTTGCAGTAGTTTATGGATACGTGTGAACATACGCTCTCTCTCAAAGAAACAACTGGTATATATCTAGGTTTTGGGACTTTGTTAGAAAATGAACCACCTGAGATGGAATTAGAGTATATTATGAAAGGAAAGGTCTCACCCGAGTAATGAAGCTGAAGGGTTGTCATTCCACACGTGAAGTCTCTGGACACAGTCTGAAGTGAAGCATGTTGAGGTGGCAATCGTTGCATTGATTAGGTTGTGATCGGCAGATGAATACTATTTGGTATGGATTGGGAGAGGCATACGGGAAAGTGGGCCCTATCCAAGGGTTCCAGGACTGGGGGAAGTAGAGGCTCTATAGTGGAGATGTGAGGTTCCTGCTGTCTTAGGGTTCAAAAAGACAATGGATAGTTAATGTTAGCATCACATTATTTGGTAATTGGGTTAACTTTGAAAAGTCCTTTTGTTAGGGTTTGCTGTATAGTACCCAGTATCTTGTGTATAGCTGTGCCACTGGTTGCTTCTGATCCACTTGGTCTAGGCTTTTGAGAGAGTCTGCATATCAAATACACAGCCTATATATTGAAAAGATTCAGTTTGTGTTTTGAAAAACTTCGAGACATACAATTAATTTTCCCCCTCTCATATTAATTAACTAGTGATTTATATGACTACATTTTACTAGGAGTGTATATAAACACCATTCCCACCACCAAAAGACTGTGACCCATCCCTCCCACCCACTCCCACCCACTCCCATCCCCCACTGGCCCAGGAAGCTGCATGTCTACCCCTCACCACAGGGTTTTGACTTTGGTGCCCTACTTACAATTTGGTCAGGTCCTGCTTTTAGTTTCTCTTTCAGATCTTCTTCCTCAACTTCTGTTGATGAGTGGGATCATCCCATACTCATCTTTATCTTTCTGACTTAGCTCACTTAACATAATTCCTTCTAGCTCTGTCCAAGATGGGTCAGAGAAGATGGGTTCATTGTTCTTGATAGCTGCATAGCATTCCATTGTGTATATTTCTCAGCCACTCATCTGTTGTTGGGCAGCTGGGTTGCTTCCAGGTTTTAGCTATTATGAATTGTGCTGCTATGAACATAGGAGTACATACCTCTTTTTGGTTGGGTGTTATGGAGTCCTTGAGATATAATCCCAGGAGAGGAATTACTGGATCATATGGAAGGTCCATGTCTAGCCTTCTGAGAGTTTTCCAGACTGCTCTCCACAGAGGCTGTACCAATTTACATTCCCACCAGCAATGTAAAAGGGTTCCTCTGTCCCCACAACCTCTCCAGCATTTGTTGCTGCTGTCCTTTTTGATGTATGCCATTCTTACAGGAGTGAGGTGGTATCTTAGTGTTGTCTTAATTTGCATTTCTCTGACAATCAGTGACCTAGAGCAGTTTTTCATATGTTTGTTAGCCTTTTGGATCTCCTCTGTAGTGAATGTTTTGTTCATATCCTCTGCCCATTTTTGGATGGGGTCATTTGTTTTTTGGTGCTAAGTTTGCTGAGCTCTTTATATATTTTAGTGATTAGTTTCTTGTCTGATGTAGCAACCCCAACTTTTTAACTGCTCCTTGCCCCCTCTTTTGTCAGATAAAAGGTGAAAGAGAGATAAAGAGAGAGAAAACTAGAGACACCACAACCCTGTTCCACTGCTCATGAAGCTTCCCCTTTGCATAATGCTCCCATGTGGTTATCAAAGACTTGAAGCCAGGTTCTGGCTCAAGGCAAATTGTGCTCTACCAAGTCAATCATCTTCCAGACCTTTTGACCACCTTCACCTTATTTTTCAACCACCAAGTCCCTCCCTTGCCATCACAATCATAAATCTGATCTCTGTCTCTATTTTTTATTCTTGAACACACCACCTGCAATTAAAATAATATAGCACTTTGTTTTTTCTTAGTTCATTAGCATAAGGAAATCACTATCCTAAATCTACTCCCATGTTCACAGCAGTATTATTTATGATAGCCAAGATGTGGAAGCAACTAAAATGTCTGTTGACACATGAATAATGAAAATATGAGTTATTCAGCTTCTAAAAAGTTTAGGAACCCTATAATAGGCAACAGCACAGATGATTCTTGAGGGCATTGTGGCCTCCTCTTTTGAGATACCTAAAGGGTTTTTTGTTTCTCTCTCTCTCTCTCTCTCTCTCTGTAGCTTTAGATTAGTCTTGCATTTAATTTTTTATTGATTTAATAATGATAAACAAGACCATAGATAAGAGGGGCACAATTCCACACATTCCTACCACCAAAGTTCTGTATCCCATCCCCTCCATTGGAAGCTTCCCGATTCTTTATCCCTCTGGGAGCATGGACCCAGGATCATTATAGGGTGCAGAAGGTGGAAGGTCTGGCTTCTGTAATTGCTTCTCCCATGGACATGGATTTTGGCAAGGCCACCCATACTCCAGCCTGTTTCTATTTTTCCCCAGTGGGGCAGGGGTCTGAAAAGGTGTGATTCCAGGGTACACTGGTGAGGTCATCTGTCTGGTGAAGTCAGGTTGGCATTATGGTAGCATCTACAACTTAGTTGCTGAAAAGCATTAGGATATAAAGAAGAAAAAATTGTTTAATAATCAGAAATCTAAAGGTAAAGACTATTGCAGATGAGATTTGGGGTATCCTTTTTGGAAACAAATAGTAGATCTACTTTAGGTGTATTCCATGGGGCCCATGACTTAATAATTTTTGCCTGAGCCCGACAGCTAACATGCAGGTGGGCTAAAGATATTGTCTGGGGAGATAGTGTCAGAGTTGGGAATAGGACTAGAAAGCTAGATCTGGGAAGAGAGTAGCTCCTAAATATGGTAAACGCACATAAATATAGTTAACTGTAAGCCCCATCAATTTGATCAGGAGCCCATATTCATCACAAGAGTCTGTGTAACCACCACATCCCTGTAGGTCTGAGCTCACATTGTGGTCATAGCTAGGAACATCCTAGGCTGCACCCATTACAGAACTCGTCTTCTTCAAGTGGCAGTGTATGTCTTTCTTTCTTTCTTTCTTTCTTTCTTTCTTTCTTTCTCTCTTTCTTTCTTTCTCTCTTTCTTTCTTTCTTTTTTTTTTACCAGAGTACTGCTTATGGTAATGTGAGAGATTGAACCTGGGACTTTGTGGCCTCAGGCATGAGAAACTTTTTGCATAACCATTATACTAACTATCCCCTTTTTTTCTTTTCTTTTCTTTTTCTTTTTTCCCTTTTCTTCCTCCTCCTCCTCTTCTACGTCCTCTTCTTTTTTGTCACCTGAGCTCCACTACTTCAGGCCAAATTTTCATTCGGAAGAGAGAGACAGAGAGGGAGAAACACCATAATAATAAAGTTTATCCCATAGCAATGGAGTCAAACCTAGGCCATACATGTGGCAGAGCAGTCACCCTTCAAAGTGAGCTATCTTCCTACCCCATGCTTTCTGATGCCATCACTCACTGATGAAAGAAACTAGACTTTTGGTGATGAGCATAATGTAGTATATACAAATATTGATATATAAACCTGTATACCTGAAACCTATGTGATGTTACAAACCAACATAATTAAAAAAAAAAAATACCCACTGCTTTCTGCACTTGTTCTGAGGCAGAACAGAGAGAGACTCCTTAGCAGGTAACAATGCCCACATGGCAAGGGAGTAGAAAGAAGCAGTATAGTGAACATGTAGGTATGATTCTCAGGATCCCTGGTCCACCAGGGAACCTTGTGACTTTCACCATCTGGGATTAGAATGAATGGAATCTTATGGATCACACAGGCCACATCCCTATTGGCAGCTAGAGTAACAGGCATAGCAGTCACCCAGCACACTCTGGACACACTGTACTATAATGCCAATGATGATGGTCATGACGAGGAAGGAAACAATGTCATTTACCAAGATTCACCTCCCAGCTCCTGTGCCACCTCTTCCAAGTAGCCGTCCCCACATCCATCCCCTCCTGCTCCTGGGCTCTATTTATTTTTTTATTATTAAAATATTTATTTATTTATTTATTTATTTATTCCCTTTTGTTGCCCTTGTTTTATTGTTGTATTTATTATTGTTGTTATTGATGTCGTCATTGTTGGGTAGGACAGAGAGAAGTGGAGAGAGGAGGGGAAGACAGAGAGGGGGAGAGAAAGACAGACACCTACAGACCTGCTTCACTGCCTGTGAAGCGAATCCCCCGCAGGGGGGGAGCTAGGGGCTCGAACCGGAATCCTTACGCCGGGTCCTTGTGCTTTGCACCACCTGACCTTAACCGCTGTGCTACCGCCCAACTACCCCCACCTCTATTTTTTAAGCTTGCAATTGAGGTCCCCACCATTTCACTGCCTCTCAGACAAATGTCTGACTAGCCAACTGTAGCTGCTGATGGTACCCAACCCCCAACAAAATAGAGTGAGGACAGGATGCTCCATCCCACTCTCAGGATGGCCTGTGGTAGACAGAGGAGGGGAACTAGCTCTGGGGCTCTGTGTGATGACTGGTTCCTATTACCCAGGTGAGGAAGAGAAGGGCATCAGGAGAAGACAGGTCAACAGACAACATATTTTCACAGACCTTTTATTTCTAGAAATAGATGGGAGCTTCCAGTCTCAGCAGTGCCCTGCCTTGAATAAACAATGACAGGAATGCAAGCCGAGACAGCATGCCCAGCGAGCTGGCCTTGTTGACCAGATGCTCAGATAGGGTTTTCCTGCCCTTCACTCCACTTACCAGTCAGGCAGTTTTCCTTACCCTGATATTAATAGGGAAGGATATGTGTTCTCCATGCCCTGACACAATCACACACTACAATAAAAGGGGCAGGGATTTCTGGCCTTCCTAGACAGGAAGGTAGGGAAGAAAAGAAGAGGATAAAGGAAGTTGCCCCTGGTCAGCATCCTGCCCCTCATCACCTAATGCATTATAATGTTCTAGCCTGCAGAAACTAGTGTGCATACTCACTGTGACTGAGGCTAAGAGCTCCCAAGCATTCTCTTCTGTCTCCTCACGACAGTCCTGAAGGCAGCAAGGCACATTTCCATTGTGCAGGTGAGAAAGCATGTTCTTTGGCATTGAATGCCCATTGAGCCCACAGCTAAGTGACTGAGCCAAGCTTTGAAGTAGCACTATTTTTACACCAGCTCAATGAGGTATAATGTGTCTGTAATAAAACACACCCACTTAAACACCTTGGTAAATCTGATTAGTATATATGTACTGGTCACCATGATCAATTTAGAGAGTGCATTCTCATTACATACAAAAGTTTCCCTGTGCCCCTGCCCAGTCAGCATCTATCAGCCCCCATCACTCAGCTCCAAACAACCACGAATCCTGCTCTCCATTACTAGAAATAAGACTTCTCAATTCTAGAGTATTATATAAATGGAATCTTACAGGATGTACTCTCTTGTACCTGTCTTCTTTTACACAGCATGAACTCATTCATAATGCTGATTTTTTTTTTTCAGCAGATTATTCCTTCTTATGGCTTATTTTCTAGTAGCCCATTGTGTGAGTATCTCATCATTTGTTTACCCATTCACTGTCAATGGAAATTATGGTTGGTCCAATTTAAGATATTATAAATAAAGCTTTGTCTTTGTGTGGCCATATGATACCTTCTTTCTTGGGTTAAACCTCATTGTTGAATAATTAGGTCATGTGGTCAGTTGAAACTGCCCAAGTATTTTGCAAAATAACTGTTCCAGCTGGGGAGGGGGCTCAGCAAGTAAAATACCATGTATGGCAGAGCTGAGCAATGTTCTGGACTCTCTCATAAAAAAAAACCTTTAAGGGGCCAGGTAGTGGCACACTGGGTTGAGCGCACATGTTACAGTGTTCAAGGACCCAGGTTCAAGCCCCTGGTCTCCACCTGCAGGGGGAAAGCTTTGCAAATAGTGAAGCAGGGCCACAGGTGTCTCTCCATCTCTCTCCCTATCTCCCCCTTTCCTCTTGATTTCTGGCTGTCTCTATCCAATAAATAATAAAGATAATAAAATTTTAAAAAGACTTAAGAAAATAAAATAAAGGCTGTCGGGCAGTAGCACTGTGGGTTAAACACACATGGTGCGAAGCGCAAGGACTGGTGTAAGGATCCCAGTTCGAGTCCCCGGCTCCCCACCTGCAGGGTGTTCACTTCAAAGGCAGTGAAGCAGGTCTGCAGGTGTCTATCTTTCTCTCCCCTCTCTGTCTTCCCTCTTCTCTCTCCATTTCTCTCTGTCCTATCCAACAACAATGACAGAAATAACAACAACAATAACATCAACAACGATGATAAACAAGGGCAACCAAAAGGGAAAAATAAGTAAATAAATAAATATTTTTTAAAAGAAAAAATAAATAAAATAAAATAAACCTTTAACAAAATGGTTGGTCTATTTTACACTCCCACAGAAATGTATGGGAGTTCCAGTTTCTCTTTATCTTCACTAGTCCTTCACATTAGTAGTCTTTATTTCTTACCTGTTTTTCATTATTTTTTAATATTTTATCTATTTATTTATTTATGTGAAAGACAGAAAGCAAGAAGGACAACCAGACAGGGAGCAAGAAGGAGAACCAGTATCACTCTGGCACATGTGCTGCTGGGGATTGATACTGGAGTCCAGTACTTACTCCATTGGGCCACTTCACAGACCACAATATTAATAATCTACACATTTAGCCAATCTCTGTGTAGTTTTATCTCGCTGAGATTTTAACTAATGATGTTAAATAATTTTAGAGATTTTAACTAATGATGTCAAATAATTGTTCCTGTGTTGATTGCCCTTTGATTTATCTTCTTTTATGAAGTGTAAGTTCAAGTCTTTCATGCAGGGACCAGGTAGTGGCACACCTGATTAAGTGTACATGTCACCATACATAAAGATCTGAATTCAAATTCCTGCAAGGGGTGAAGTAGTGCTGCAGGTGTCCCTATCTATCTATCTATCTATCTATCTATCTATCTATCTATCTATCTCTGTATCTCTATCTCCCCTCTGCTTCTCATTTTCTCCCTGCCTCTATCCAATAAATGAATAAATAGAATATTTTAAAAGTCACACATTTTCAATCGGGTATTCTTTCAACTCTGAAGACATATAACATATACAGCTGGTATATGCACTAATATAAATATCATAAATTTATATAATGTATATTTAATTCTCATTATTAACCGTTGTCACATTCTACAAAGTCACCACACAGATTTGGTGAATATTAAACTGCTACTCCTAGAGTAAATACAGGATCAGATTCTGTGAGCCTACAAATACAGCATTTTCATCTGCTAATATAAGTGTGTTTTATGTATTTTTTAAAGACACCTGGTATATTTTGTTGATCTATTTTTTAACTGCCTTTTTTATTATTTATTTATTTCCTTTTGTTGCCCTTGTTGTTTTTTATTGTTGTAGTTATTATTGTTATTGTCATTGTTGTATAGGACAGAGAGAAATGGAGAGAGGAGGGGAAGACAGAGAGGAGGAGAGAAAGATAGACACCTGCAGACCTGCTTCACCGCCTGTGAAGCGACTCCCCTGCAGGTGGGGAGCCGGGGTTCGAACTGGGATCCTTATGCCGGTCCTTGTGCTTTGCGCCACCTGCGCTTAACCCGCTGCGCTACAACCTGACTCCCTATTTTGTTGATATATTAACATTGAACTCATGACCAACAGCACTATAATTGGTTGTTGCTTTTTTTTTTAAGATTTTATTTATTAATGAGAGAGACAGGAGGAGAGAAAGAACCAGACGTTACTCTGGTACATGTACTGCTGGGGACTAAACTCGGGACCACATGCTTGAGAGCCCAGTGCTTTATCCACTGCACCATCTCCTGGACCTATAGTTTATTTCTGAATGATACTTCTGTAATGTAAATTTTTCCACATAGAAGAAATCACATCATTTTGTGTATGTTTGGGATCACTACCCTGAACTCTGTTTAGACAACAAGGAAAATTATCAATTGAAACCCAAAGCATATTAAAATACACAGCACAGAGCCAGGTGGTAGCACACCTGGCTATCACTAGTTGAGTGCACAAGTCACCATTCACAAGGACCTAGGTTCAAGCTCCTGGCCCCACGGGCAGAGAGGAAGCTTCACAAGTGGTCTCTCTCCCTCTCACCTCTCCTCCCTTTCTGCCTCTCTCCCTCCCCCTTCCCTCTCAATTTCTTTCTATCTATATGAAAAATAAATAAATCTGAACAATAAAAAATAAAACATATGGCATGTTTAGTATGTCAATAAAGCATGGAGATGAAGCATCATCTTGTTCAACCTCAGTCAGAATATATATACCAGACATGTATATTTTGTCCCACCCCCTAACAAAAGGAATGTCTCTAACTCTTCATCACTAAGTTTCAAGTTTACTCTGGCCACTATCATTTATCATATGAAGGAAGTTCCCTTCTACTCTTAGTCTGCCAAGAGATTTTATTAAAATAGGGTGTGACTTGTGTCTGGCTTTGTTTTGTTTTGTTTTGTTTTTGGTCTCTGTTGAGAAGATCCCCAAGTTTTTCTTGATTAAGCTGTTACTCTATTCCTCCTCTTTTAAGTTGTTAATTGCTAGACTGTTGTGGAACCAATGATAATTCTATAGTTCTGTCAACTTCTTAACACCCTCCCCATGCCATACCTTTGTTGTGTGATTTCTCGACCTCAGTGGAAGAATACAGAGACGAAACCCAGGGTTCATGCCTCCAGGCAAGTTTCACCAGTATCTATGAGCATTCTCCCTGGAAAATAGCCCAGGTAGTGATTTAGTGTAATTCTGTACATGTACCATGTCTAATCAACTTTTGGAGATGGAATTTGCTTACTGTTTAGTGAAAAGTTGTACACTTTGGGTCCTGAAACAAGAGGGAGTCAAGCCAGGCTATGATCCCAACCTGTGATTTCTGATTTAATGGACACAAACAAGTACTCAGAACATCCTCTGCATCTGGGGTCATGCCTAGAACCTGACTATAGGTTGAAAATTCCTTTATGTCCAAAACTAGCAGGCTGAGGGGAAATTGTACCCTTGGTGGAAAGATGGCTGGGGATAAACAGCTCTTTAGCTAGTCTCTTGGTAGAGCATAGGACACTTAATCTCCCAGAGACCAAATAAATTAAAGTCAAGATTTATCAAAACAAAGAAAATACTTCCTTATTTCATCAGGGTTCAATTTAGTAAGTCTGAAATGTTCTTTATATGTTCCATAATTTAATTGATAAGTTGACTTTTGTATACATATAAAGAAATGACATAGATTTCTTCTTGTGCTGCTTAACCTGAGTAAACTTTTAAAAATTACATCACATCCCTGGGCTTAAGCTCTGAAGAATCTGATCCAGTTATCTTGAAATGGATACAGAAATCTTCATTTTAAAGAAGCTGTTTAGAGGTGGCTGGGAGTATGGATCAACCTGCCAACGTCCATGTCCAGTAGAGGCAATTACAAAAGCCAGACCTTCTGCCTTTCACATCCCCAAAAGAATTTTGGTCCATACTCCCAGAGGGGTAAATGGTAGAAGTATACCTGAGAGCTCCATACTCCCATTCCACCAGGACCTGAAGCATTTATCACCAGGAATCTTACTTATATAACCAGCAATAAAAGGGAAGCAAATCTGGAAAATACCATAGGCACTGTTTCTCTTATCTGAGAGAGAAGAGGAAAAAAGAAAAGATAGCTGGAAGTAGTAATAGGTGTAGGAATGACTTAGAAAACAAGTGAAAGGGAGTTGGGCAGTGGAGCAGTGGGTTAAGCGCAAAGTGCAAAGACCAGCATAAGGATCACGCTTTAAGCCCCCAGCTCCCCACCTGCAAGGGGGTCGCTTCACAGGTGGTGAAGCAGATCTGCAGGTATCTATCTTTCTCTCCCCTTCTCTGTCTTCCCTTCCTCTCTCCATTTCTCTCTGTCCTATCCAACAACAACAACAACAACAATAAAACAGCAAGAGCAACAAAAGAGAATAAATATTAAAAAAAAACAAAAAAAAATTTTTAAAAAGAAAGCAAGTGAAAGCAGGACCACTGAAAAAATAGGGGAATATATACAAAGATATAGAAAGTTATAGAATCAGCCCATATTGGTGACCTTGGAAAAACTTCTGCAGTTCCCAGTAGAAGGGATAGAGGCACAAAACTCTGGTGGTAGGAATCGTGGAACTATACCTCTATTACTTTACAATTTTGTAAATAAATATTATATCATTCATAAAATAATCATAAACAAAAAGAAAAGAAAAAAAAAAAAAAAAGAAGCCATTTAGAAGGTTCCTATGGGCTGCCAGGTTTGGGAGCTACTAACTCAGAAGATGCAGAAAATTTCTGTCCTCAGTCTCACAGGCACTAAGATCTAGGGGTTTACTGAGGGCCTCAGGAATCTCCTGGACACTACAAAACAAGCCTGATCTCATATCATTTCTACAAAAGTGTGTCTGGTTATAAGCTATTGAGTTCAGCTCTCCTTTAAGAACCAAGGGGGAATCCCCTGATTTCATAATTCTGTAACTTCTTTTTTAAAATTTATTTATTTATTTTAAAAAGGAGACATTAACAAAACCGTAGGATAGGAGGGGTACAACTCCACACAATTCCCACCACCAGATCTCTATATCCCATCCCTCCACTGATAGCTTTCCTATTCTTTATCCCTCTGGGAGTATGGACCCAAGGTCATTATGGTATGCAGAAGGTGGAAGGTCTGGCTTCTGTAATTGCCTCCCCGCTGAACATGGGCGTTGACAGGTCAATCCATACTCCCAGCCTGCCTCTCTCTTTCCCTAGTAGCGTGGCTCTGGGGAAGCGGAGGAGCTCCAGGATACATTGGTGGAGTCATCTGTCCAGGGAAGTCTGATTGGCATCCTGCTGGCATCTGGAACCTGGTGGCTGAAAAGAGAGTTAACATACAAAGCCAAACAAATTGTTGAACAATTATGGACCTAAAGGCTGGAATAATGCAGATGAAGTGTTGGGGGGGTACTCACTGCAGACTATTGTGTACTTGTGCTTTCAGGTATATATTTTGCCCTAGTTTGTGGACACGTGTGGACACGTGTGAACATAGGCTCTATCTCAGGGGACCTGGTCTATATCTAGGTTTTGGGACTTGTTAGGAAGTGAACCACCTGCAATGGAATTAGAGAATACTATGAAAAGAAAGGTCTCACCCGAGTGATGAAGCTGAAGGGTTGTCATTCCACACCTGAAGTCTCTGGACACAGTCTGAAGTGAAGAATGCTGAGGTGGCACTCGTTGCATTGATTATGCAATTTGATATGAATTGGATATGAATTGAGAGAAGTAGGCAGGAAAGTGCACCCCACCCTAAGGCCCCAGGACTGGGAAAAATATAGGCTCTATAGTGGAAATGTGAGGTTCCTGCTATCTTAGGGTTCAAGAAGACAATGGATAGTTATTGTTATCATCACATTATTTGGTAATTGGGTTAACTTTGAAAAGTCCCTTTGTTAGGATTTGCTGCACAATACCCAACATCTTGTATATAACTGTACCACCAGTTGCTTCTGTTCTCCCTGGTCTAGGCTTTTGAGAGAGTCAACATATCAAAGACTCAGCCTATGTATTAAAAAGCCACAGTCTGTGTTTTAAAAAGTTCGAGACATACAATCAATTTTCCCCTCATATTAATTAGTGATATATATGACTACCATTTAATAAGAGTGCACATAGACACCATTCCCACTACCAAAAGACTGTGTCCCCTCCCACCCACCCATCCTCCTACCTCCCCCCACCACCACCCCTCCCCCCTGGCTGCTCCAGGAAGCCAAATGTCCACCCTCCCCCTCACCACAGGGATTTTACTTTGGTGCCCTACTCTAAATCCTATAACTTCTTCCCTGAGTTCAGACTCTGGGATTCTGAATGTCCACCTGCAGTTTCAGCACCTATATGCAATTTCAATGCCATTTTTCAAATATGTGTAACTAAGTTTGTGATTACTACAATGTAGTTTTGTTTTTTTTTTTACAATAGTGTCACCACTAGATTTTTTTTTAAATAGTATTGCACTTTCTTTTTTTTTAAATATATTTATTTATTTATTTCCTCTTTGTTGCCCTTGTTTTTATTATTATTGTAGTTATTATTGTTGTTGTTATTGATGTCATCATTGTTGGACAGAACAGAGAGAAATGGAGAGAGGAGGGGAAGACAGAGAGGGGAGAGAAAGACAGACACCTGCAGACCTGCTTCACCGCCTGTGAAGCGACTCCCCTGCAGGTGGGGAGCCGGGGGCTCGAACCGGGATCCTCATGCCAGTCTTTGAGCTTTGTGCCACGTGCGCTTAACCCACTGCGCTACCGCCCAACTCCCACCACTAGATTTTTATTCTCCTGCTCACTCAGCGCTGCACACGAGGCTGGGTGTACAGATGGGGAAAGCCAGCTTGCGTTCCAAAGTTTATTTTCCTCATTTCTTCTCTGGATGTTCATAGCTTGACGTTTGTTATCCCCCAGTATAGTGCTGAGCACTGCTAAATCCCAGAAATGCTGCTGTTTCCAGACCTTTCTTACTCCTCACTCCAGCTAAGCAGGAAAACACTAGATTGTCAGGTTTAGACGGTTGTTCTTCGTTGTACTTCTCTTTGAATTCTCTGGGGCTCATCTGTAGGGCTTCAACTACATCGTCTAATGGTATGTTAACTGACCCAGGGATTTTTCCATACATACAAATTTCCCATGTCTAATACCAATTAAGATAGTTTTTTTTTTTTGGAATTCAGCAGGTTTTTAAGTTTCTTGTAAGTGACAGCTTTGGAAACAGCAGTACAAAAATTGTGGCAGCTTCCTTTTATGGACTTCAAACCCCAGAGCACAGCGTCCGCACAGGCAAGCAGCGCCCGGTGCCAGGGGACCGGTGGCACCATCCAGCTGGCGTGGGCTAATGTAGTATTTTTTTTTTAAATACTGCTGAAGGGAGCAGGTAGTGGTGAACCTGGTTAAAGCACACTCATTACCATGTGCAAGGGCCAGGGTTCAAGCCCCTGCTCCCCATTCCTCACCTGCAAGGGGGAAGAAACAAGTACTGCAGGTGTCTCTCTGTCTCTCCTTCTCTATCTCTCTCTCCCCTCTATTTCTCTCTGGCCTATCAAATAAAGAAACAAACTTTTTTGGTTCCTGTTCATCAACTATTTTGTCTCACTTTATATCCTGCCACCTTCCAAGTTGCAGACACTATCAGGATTCCATCCTGACTTCTTTAGGCAGATGACCTCACCAGTGTGTCCTGGAACCTCACCTCTCCAGAGCTCTACCCCATTAGGAAAAGATAGAAACAGGCTGGGGGTATGGACCCACATGCCAACGCCCATGTCCAGCAGAGAAAGAATTACAGAAGAAAAAACTCCTACCTTCTGCACCCCAAAACAATCCTTCTCCCCAGTGGGGGAGAAGTGATAGGAGAAAGAGGATAAAAGGGCTCTGAACTCCAGCTCCATCAGGACCCAGAGAGAGAAGAGGAAAAAGGGAAAAACATTTGGATGTAGTAATAGGGTTATGTGTGTCTTGGAGGTGAAGAGAGGACTGGACCTGGAAGAAAAAGAGGGCAATTATGTACAAATCTAGACAGATAGTTGTAGAGATGATAGTTAACCCATGTCTGAAACCTTAGAACTATAGTGGTTTACTATGGAGAGAATGGAGATTCAGAACTGTGATGGTGGGAACAGTGTGGAATTATACCCCTGTTGACATGTAATTTTGTAAATAAGTATTAAATCACTAATACAACTTTTTTAAAAATCAAACAAACCAAAAAGCTGCTGGACTTATAATAGCTTTCTATATGTTGGTTTTTCCCTATCAACAATTAGTATAAATGCACCTATCTCTGCTCTATGTGTCTTAGGTAGTTAGCCAATCTGTGATTTTTATTTTTTTATTTTAATAGGGATCCTTAGAGCCAGCAGTAGTCTTTGAGTTAATGAGCAGCTGGGTTGCTGTGGCCCTGGCTCTGGGCAGGCAACACGCCCACACCCTCACCCCACTTGGGTACCAGCTGGCTCAGGAGCTCTCCAGTTCATGAGTCATCCCAGTTTATCACAGAGAGGGCTACATGAGAGAAGAGGCTGGGCATGGGGTGAGCTGTTTGATCATAGAGCAATGGAGGGAGGGAGGGGGAAGGATGCCATCTCTGGCATCCAAGTGGGCTCCTTCACCCACCTCCCGCCTACCCCCATGTTCTTAGAGGGCTTCTCAGCCTGTTCAACTTTGAGTAGAAGGCTTTACATATTAATAGCCTCAATAGTGTATGCAAAGTCTATGAAGACACCATAAATAAGCCTTCTATACTAACCAACTTCATGGTCCTTCCCTAAGTGCAAGCATGCTATGCATTAGGGGTGACCTGGTGAGTATCTGATGGGCAACCTCAATAGATGACTGTTTAGAAAAAAAACCAAGCTTTGTTCCCGAGAATCCCAAAGGCAGAAGCTCTGGCAATGCCACTTACTTGAGGTCAAATCTTTAAAGCTGTGTGAGGTAACAGACTCTTTTCCAGATTTAATTCCTCCTCTCCTCATAATCTGTTCCCCACACTTCATTCACTCCAACTGAGAAATTCTACTAACTCCAGCATGAATGCAGAGTTTCTGAAAAATAAACGCGCCTACCTTCTCAAGGTAACACCAGGGTCCCTTTTGTTTTTGTTCATGTCAGCCAACATCCTGTTTTGCTGAAACTTACATAACAGAACACTCAGAACTTTGCCTTTTTTTCCACTCTCAGAACTTAAGCCATTTGCGCACCATCCCCAAATCTTGTAAAAACTCCTTTCTTCTCTAGTACTTTAAAGCAGCTTCCTCTGGGCTTTCAGCAAGCTAACAAGGAACTCCTTTAGGGGTCTTTGTGAGTTGAGTCCCCATAGGCCAGAGGTAGTACCACTTCTGCAGCAGTAACTACATTTGTAAGATAAAAATCTTACTCTGGCTTTTTAGTTATATCTGCAATGTTCTTAAACAAAAAGTATGCTGGTTTATGTTTACTAGACATGAACTGATCTCCAGAGATAAGAGACTAAAATAACACAGTCTTGCGTGAGCACTCACACAGCTTTCTTTCCAAAGAATCACCGCTGTCAAAGATGAATCTTACACTCAGAGCTTACAGCTTTTGGTTCAGGCAGATACCTCAATGGTTCCCCGTGGTTGTGCCCATCTTCTGCAAGAGGGGAATTTTCAGAGTGCCCACTGAGTAGGAAGTACTGCTCCCTGTAAGCCTGACCCAGTGGTCTCAGCTGAAGACCATTTGGTCCTTTGTTTACAAGTGGGGAAAGTGAGGCACCAAAAGAAAAAAAAAGAACTCTGCTGTTCCTTTATTATTTATTCATTAAATGCATAGCAGAGGTTAAACACAGTTTCTCATCATTTGAACAAAAGAGGGTTTTTTCTTTTCTTTCTGCTCTTGCTCTGTAAGTCTTTGTTTTAGTTTGTATTGTTTTGTTCTTGTCTGCTTTTATTTCAGAACACCACTTAGCTCGACCATTGGTGGTACTGGAGATCAGGCCTGTTAGGCATGTCCTTTTTGCTATCTCTTGCATATCTCTCCATGTCTGCAAAATCTCTTTATGTTACATAGCAAAGAATGTTCTGAAGCTCTCCAGTGCATCCAATCACTGTTTCACCTTGTGCTTAGCTGTGAAGCCCATAAGGTTTATTTTTTGTTTTAGTTTTATTTTTCCTACTTTAGATGGTTTTTAGCAACAATAATCATCAGAGTTCTGTGACTCTTCCCACTAGGTCAGCCCAGACCCTTCGAATTCACCTTGATGCTGTGCACCCTGGCAGTATGGCGTTCCACACACACATTCCCAAAGGTGCTCAGTGCTCTCCAAAAAAGCCAGTATCTAACCCACCTTTGAGGAAAAAAAAAGTGGTCCTCCCAGAGGAAATAGGGAGCAAGTGTTTATTGACCCTCCTCAGAAAATACTGTATCAGGCAGTGGAGTTGAGATTGGCACAGCACATTCCTCAAATCACCAGCAACTCAGACTTTGCCGAGTGGGAATGCCCTGGCCAAATAAATAAATAACTCCTTCTGGTTGCTGAGACCCACTGTCCAGATGAATAGGTGACTGACCTGCTGCTCCTACTGCTGCTGCTATGGGGAGGGGTCTGTCCCAAGGCTGCAGCTGATGCCAAAGACAGCCCAAACTCAAGTGCTCCTGGCCCCGCCCCTACCCCAAACTCCCTGGCTGACTAGCCAGCCTGGTGCCTCACTCTGAAGAGCGAGGTAGGACTGACCTGGTCCCCAGGCTACAAGTACTCAGTAAGTGCCAGCCATAACCATACTCATTATTTTAAACTTTTAAAGCCACAGGACAGAAATCCATGCCAAACAGTATTCCTGGTGAAAATAAGGATCTCAGTGGCAAAATCATAAGCAAGTCTCTGAGGGTCTGCTACCATCTTGCTAGGTGCTAAGAAAAGTGTTGTTAAAATTCGGAGCTTCAGCAGGCCGGGCTAGCTTCACGGGCAGGTAACAGAGACGACAGCTGGGCAGGGAAGCTGTATTTCTTTATTCAGGAACGATTCATAAACTAACCCAAACTAATCACCAAACAAAACTCTCCTGCCTCTTTTTCACATGGCGCCAAGCACTCTCCAACTCTCGAACTCTGGAACTCTCTTGGGGTTCCTTGGGGTGGGGACAAGCGGGCCCACGAAACTAGCAGGACTGAACCAATTTTCTTGGCGGGGGAGAGCTAGAACAACCCAATGTAAAGCATACAACAGAAAAGGACAAGAACACCTGCCCAGCACAGCTTACAGAAGATAGTTTATTGCTCCCAAGTCAGCACAAAGAGAGACCTGGGTTCAGGTGTCCTTAGCTAAAAGCCTCGCCTTTTTTCTGAAACACAGCATTGGGCTGCTGAGAGAACCTGGCTTCCCTCCACATCCAGGCGTATGAAAATCTGAAGACTTCACCCACTGGACTGCCATTTGTCCCCTGCAACCTACCTGTTACTTACCAATGTCTCTCTCCACTACATACCTGCACATCTTCGAATGGCAGTCCTTTACCACACTGGTGGGTAAGGTGAGTGTGGTATGCGGCACTCATCATGAAGAACTCAATTTTTATTTTTAAAATTGTTTGTTTGTTCCTTTATTTATTTATGGGGACTGAGGTGTGGAGAGAACCAGAGCATCACTACCTCTCCAATGACCTCATAAAAAGCTGAGAGATAGGGGGTAGACAAAGTGACTAAGCAATCTGATAGACTTTATAGTAATAGTCCCCAGACCCCATGTGTTTCCTGCTATGGCCCCACAATCCTGACTTACACTTTGGGCTTGTGACAAATCTCCATTTTCATGAAGTGATCTGCAGCTTAAAGAAGTATGAAAAACCCTCATATGAGAAGAGAAACAAATGGAAGTCTTTCAAGATAGTTTTTATAGTACAAATCTAGAAGTTTAACTTAAACCCTGTTGCTAGTGTGTGCTTATAGTCTTTGGGGATTCTACATCTGGCATTTAAAATTGGAGTAACTTATCTACACAGTACGCATGCATTTCTAACAACAAAATATTTATTGGAGAAGAGAACTAGGTTTCTACTAGAAACAT
This sequence comes from Erinaceus europaeus, assembly GCF_950295315.1. NCBI lineage: Eukaryota > Metazoa > Chordata > Mammalia > Eulipotyphla > Erinaceidae > Erinaceus > Erinaceus europaeus. Next base: position 62,562,436 of record NC_080164.1, read on the forward strand.
CATTTCCTAAGCAGAACTCCTTGTCAAAAAAAAAAAGAACCAGGTTTATTAAGAATGCTCTCTGCCCCCTGGTGGTTATAATTGTAACATGTTTTAGTGCACTAAAAAAAACTACCCATTTAGAGTACATACATCCTGATAAATTTTAACATGTGTAAATTGAAAAACCATTACCACAGACAGGATAATCAGCACATCTATCCCCCTCAAAAGTTCCTTTACGCCTGTTTGTCATCTCTCCTTTCCACCTGTCCCTCCCTGCCCTTTCCTAACAATATTAAATTACTAATACTTTTTTTTTAAAAAGTTAAAAAATAAGAAAACACAAAGCAGAAATTGGGCTGGAGTTGGTGTATTGCACCAAAGCAAGACTATGGGGGGGGGGAGGGTTCAGGTCCTGGAATATGATGGCACAGGAGGACCTAGAGGGGGTTGAATTGTCATGAGGAAAACTGGGAAATGTTACACATGTACAAACTACTGTATTTAGGGGGCTAGGTGGTGGCACACCTGGTTGAGCGCATGTATTACAATGCTCAAGGCTGCGGGTTCGAGCCTCTGGTCCCCACCTGCAGGGGGAAAGCTTTGCAAGTGGTGAAGCAGTGTGGCAGGTGTCTCTCTGTCTCTCTCCCTCTCTATCACACCCTTCCCTCTTGATTTCTGGCTGTCCTTATCTAATAAATAAATATTTTTAAAAAAATGTTTTTAAAACTACTGTATTTTACTGTTGGCTGTAAAACATTAACCCCCCCCAACAAAAATTTTTTTAAAAAAGATTAACTGGGGGAGTCCGGCAGTAGCGCAGCAGTTAAGCGCACGTGGCGTAAAGCGCAAGGACCGCCATAAGGATCCCGGTTTGAGCCCCCAGCTCGCCACCTGCAGGGAAGTCGCTTTGCAGGTGGTGAAGCAGGTCTGCAGGTGTCAAAAAAAAAAAAAAAAGATTAATTGGGTAAGGCCAGGGATTATGCAAAAAGACTTTCATGCCAAAGCTACAAAATCCCAGGTTCAACCCCAGGTAGCACTGTAAATCAGAGAGGAATACTCAGGTTAAAAATAAATTGAGAGTCAGGCGGTAGCACAGCGGGTTAAGCGCACCTGGCGCAAAGCGCAAGGACCAGCGTAAGGATCCCAGTTCCAGCCCCTGGCTCCCTACCTGTAGGAGTCACTTCACAGGCCGTGAAGCAGGTCTGCAGGTGTCCGTCTTTCTCTCCCCGTCTTCCCCTCCTCTCTCCATTTCTCTGTCCTACGCAGCAACAACATCAATAACTACAACAATAATGAAAAAAAGGGCAACAAAAGGGAAAAACAAATATTTAAATTTAAAAATAAATCTTTATAAAAAATTAATTAAAAATAAAGCAGTTAACTAATTTAAGAACTACTTAATATAGTCATTCAATTTTTAGAACAAATTTTTAAAAGCAGTATTATTCTTACATATAACATATATTATTATATTTGCTTTTGTTTTGTTAATCTGAAGTTATTTTTAGGTCTTCACTAAAATTTTAGGACAGTACATAGCAAAGTGTCCTTTATTCTTAGTAAAATTCTTTGCTCTGAAATCTACTATCTGATATAGATATACGCTCTTTCTATTGAGCAGTGTTACCATGGTTTCTTTTTTCATCCTTTTCCCTACCAGTCTTTATATATTAAATGAGTTTCCTGTCTTCAGCAATATGCTTGCGCCTATGATTGGCTTTAATCAAATCTGACAGTATCTGCTGTTTAACATGTTTACGCTACATTTCCCGATCAACATATGAGAAACTTGGAAGTCTTAAATTCATTCCAACAAGTAAAAAGCTCAACAAACTGAAAAATTAACTACTCTCCTTAGATCCATCAGAGGACACAAAGCACTGTCTCAAACCCAACAGGTGGCTACAGATACTCATAACTTCGCATTTAATAGAAATTCATTAGCAGAAATCTCTTTGGAATGAGTATGGAATGGAGGAAAAAAATAAATTAGAGTGCAAGGAAAGTTTGCCCAGTAGGACTCATGTCTTATCACATGTGGCCCATGTTTGAATTCCAGCACAACATGGCAGTGGTATGGCACTGGGGGAAGTTCCAGTGTTGTGATGTCTTTCTAACTTTACATATCTGAAATAAAAAGATGGCGTGGAGGAGCCGGGTGGTGGCGCACCTGGTTGAGCACACATGTTGCAATGTGCATGGACCCAGGTTCGAGCCCCCAGTCCCCACCTGCAAGGGGAAAGCTTTGCGAGTGGTGAAACAGGGTTGCAGGTGTCTTTCTGTTCCTCTCCCTGTCTCCCCCCTTCCTCTCAGTTTCTCACTGTCTCTATCCAACACATAAATAAAAATAATTAAAAAAAATTTTTTTAAATGGCATGGAAGTAGTGAAATTGCACATGCATGAGACCCCAGGAGCACCAAAAATAGTGACAGTTGGGTTTTTTTTTTAACCTAAACTATAAAGATGATTAGCTGGAGATCAGTATTCAAGTCTGAGATTTAAAATCTCCAGGGAGGCCCTTACACTATTATGAGTTTTATTTCCAGGAACTCCATTTGGTTCCTAAAGAAACTATGAAGAAAAATCCCCTCCTGGTTTTGGAGGGGGTTAGGGGGTGGGGAGGGAAGGGAAGGGAGTCATTTTAAAATATGTCAGTCCATTCTGTTTTTCTTAAACAGACCTACCATCAAGAAAAACTTTTTTTGCCACCAAGGCTATTGTTTAGGCTGGACGTCTGCATCAAAGCTCTACTATTCCCAACAGGCTTTTTTTTTTTTTTTAATGACAGAAGTTGAATGGAAGAGAAAAAAGACACCTATAGCACTGTTGAAGCTGTTGAAGGTCCACCACTTATGAAGCTTCCCTCCTGCAAAGGTGTACCAGGGACTTGAACCCATGTCCTCATGCATGATAAGATGTACACTCTATTGGGTGTACCACTGCCAGCTCCATAGGAAAACCTGTTTCATCAGAGCCTAAGCTATTAGGGTTTTACCAGAGCCTATGTAACCTGGTGGGAAGAATCAACTGCAGCCTCCTCTAGCCATTCCGTTCAGTTAGCTGCATTGATAGTAAAGTGGTAAGCAGAGCTGTCTTCCATTCTGTCCTAGCTAAGAGGGAGAGAAAATGAGCAGCACTGTGAAGTTCAAAGTCCAGAGGCACAGGCTTACTAAGCAAAGAAGTTTTCTATAAAGAGAATTCAGAGTTAAAAATAGGGTCTTCCTACTTTTTTAAAATTCTTTTATTTTTGGTATTATCCTTATTTATTGGATAGAGATAGCTAGAAATCAAGAGGGTAGAAGGAGACAGACAGGGTGAGAAAAAGAGACACCTGCAGCACTGCTTCACCACTCTCAAAACTTTCCTCTTGTAGGTGGGGACTGGGGGCTCAAACCCAGGTGTTTGCGTATTGTAATATGTATGCTCAAGTCCTAGCTTCCTAATTAATTTACTTTTTCTAATTTAAATGATTATTTAGGGGACATGAGATAGCTTACCTAGTAAAGCATACACCTTATTATATACAGGGCCCCAGGTTTGAGCACCACACCACAAGGGAGTACCACAACATCAGGTGAAGTTACATGGAAGGGAGATGGTGCTGTGGTATCTGTGTGTGTACACGAACATGTTTTTTTTAAAAAATAAGAACATAAAAGATGGTCCAGGAATGATAGAATTGTACGTGTATGAGGTCACAGTTCAACAAGAAATTAAAGTAGTCTTAAGATACAAGAAAGGCTCTATCACAGTGACACATATATACCATATGGTCAATAAATTAAAGCTGTAATTCTTTATTATTTGTAAATAAAGAGGCTAAGATTAGCCATCTTTTCAAAAGGATTTGACTCTCTTTTAGATGCTGAACAGAAGTAGACAGTGCACCAAATGGAGGCTATGTGGCAGCTCTCTTTACACCTGACCACACAGAGCGCTTCATTCCCTGTTGGGCCTTCACTTCATCCCAGTCCAGTCTGACATCTAGAATCTCATCTTCTGGCTCTGGATCCTTTCTCAAGGCTCCCTGAGGCGAGGCAACCACAATGGGCAGAGGCCCACATTCCTTCCGGAATTCTACAACATGGAGACTCTTCTTATCAGCCAGTTTTTGATGCGTTTCCTGCACACGACCAAATTGAGAACACCAGGTTAGATCCAGGAGGTACCAGTAGCGCAGGAACTTCTGTGTGCCAGGAGGAATTCAGTAGTAAAAACACTATACCACTTTGGGGGATTTAAATAGTATTTCAGTAGATTCTAGATAATGTATTCTGCTGCTAAACTATGGTGGCCTGTGGCAAGAGGAATCATCTCAATCCCACTTCTTTTTTTTTTTAACCAATGCACTGCTCTGCTCTGGCTTATAGTGGTGCTGGGGATTGAACCTGGGACATTTTGAGCCTCAGGCATGAGTGTTTCTTTGCATAACCATTATCCTATCTACTCCTGCTCTCAACCCCACTCCTCTATCAGCCTTATTAAATAAAGATAGGGTCTTGGCCTCTTGCCTTTCAAACCCTCCCAATTATGTGCCATGCTATCACCTAAACTGAAATCAAATCCCCATTAAGTCCCTAGATCTAATTACCAATTGAGAGGACATGTATAGAGAAAATATATTAACAACCCACAGGTCAAATTGCCTGGGTTCTTCAACAACAACAAATAACTTAAACTCAGGTCCTTGAGCATGGTAACATTTGTGCTCTTATCAGGTTGAACACTGCCTGGCCCCAACATAAAGCAATTACTTAAAGCTGAATTTTATGAACTAATTCTCCTGTTGGATTAATCTGATGCAGCTATAAACAACAAAGAATGCCCACATCTTTGTAGCAGAGCAGTAGAGCAACTCCAAAGGACCCTCAAAACATCATGGTATCAGTGCACACAATTCAAATTAAAACTTCTATTTGACTCCATGGCAGGGTTACCTGGTGAGAGAGCCCATGGAAGAAACCTCGAGTGAGGTTGAGCATATTCATAGGGCCAGTAACCCTGGCATACATGTCTTTGATGCCAATGAGCCTACAGATGGTGATAATTGCCCGGTGGCAGCGGAGACCGTAACCTGGAAAAGAGAAAAAGAACTGAGCCTACTCATTTACAACACTGTCAGTCATCTTGCTGGCTTTCACATAGATTCAGGTTCTGGGACCCTGATTCACCTGTTCCCACCATTTTTCTGGGAGACCCTTGACAACTTATTTAACTTTCAAGGTGGCGTTATTTAAATAAAATATGAAAGGACTAAAGTAATAGGGCAACAACAGCACACTCAGTTGAGTGCACATGTTGCTATGTTCAAGGACCCAGGTTTAAGCTCCTGATCCTCACCTATAGGGAGGAAGCTTCACGAGTGGTGAAGCAGGGCTGCAGGTGTCTCCCTTTCTCTCTCCCTTTCTAACCCCCCATCAATTTAAGTTTCTGTCCAATAAAATAAAAACATTAAAGTAATGAATAGAACACAACAGGTGGACAGATAAAAATTCTTGAACATATTGACAAATCAACAGGGTTACTATTAACATTTACAGATGTCTGAAAGTTTGTGGCCCCCATATCATGTTAGCTAAGGGTCATGGGTGACATCTTGACTGCTCAATTGTCCTGAACAGAGATGTTCATTTCTATATCCTGGAAAAAAGATCTTTCTAATGTAATCTTTATATTTTATTATTGATTTACAAGATTACAAGATAATAGGGATATAATTCCATACCACCAAAGTTCTGTGCCCCATGTTCCTCCTCTTTTGGCTTTGGTAATGCACCTACTCCTGGATTTTCTCCCATCTGCTGACCAGTCCTTCTCATGGTCCTCTAAATCTCAGATGATTTCCCCTCCAGACACTTTCCCTACTCTTGTCTGTCTTCAATTTCTTCTCCAAGAAGAGCTTTCAAAACACTAAGCAATCCCCCCCCCCAGGAATTTTAAAACTTATTCAGGAAAATCAGAGCATTTACATGTTAGGCCAAGAAAGGAACCCCTTCACTCACATGTCAGGCTCACCTAGGCAGAGAGACAGAGCCTAAGCAATCATTTAGTTCTCTGAAATAAAAATTCCACAGCCTACAGAGCCCTACATGTCCTGATCTCATGCTGACAGCACCGAGATGCCATCTTTGTCTGGCTGACTTCCCTCTCTAGCTGACACCTATGCACTTGGGTGTTTCTCAGTCTGATCTCCCCACCACACAGGTCCTTTTCACCTCAACTGCCACTTCCTTTCTGGAAAGATCTGGGAGGCAGACTTTACCTTGTCACTGATCAGTGGCTGACCCTGGGGGAAAAAGATCTTTTCCTCCCTGCAACTACGTAACAGAACTGGTGGTGAGCTCCTGAGGGGAGGCACTTACACTGTATAGGACCTAAATCCCTTAAGACATTACATGATTGGTGGTCACTGCTTTGCACACAAACATAAATATAATGGCTACTGGTTTATGGTTAATTATCTGGCTAAACTTAATGATGTAGACTTCCAGGCAAGAACTGTGTCAGGAAGAAAACAAACAAGGGAAAAAAAAAAAAGAAGAAATTTTAAGCCTGAGGAGATAGCATAATGATTATGCAAAAGACTTTCATGCCTAAGGTTTGAGGTCCCAGGTTCAATCCCCAGCACCACCATAAGCCAGAGCTGAGCACTACTCTGGAAAATAAGTAAATAAATAAATAAAATTGTCTAAAAAGTTAAAGTTTTGTGTGCACATGCATGTAGTGCTATAGGATAAATGCCTTGCAGTGCTATATAAGGAAATATAATACTGGCCTTCATCCAAGAGAGAGGTATCCCTGGTTAACTAACTGTGCAAACATCATTATTTCCATCTTCTTCTGAGATTCACATTGCACAGTAATGCAATAAACACTGTGATGTTCATAAACATGCACACATCTTTTTGGCTTTCTTTAATCCAGTTTTCCTACCTGGCACCATTTCTGAAGTAGCACTTACTAAGTTCCTCATAGAAAGAATGATGTGGGGCTGGGTGGTGATGCACCTGGTTGAGCACACATGTTGCAAAGCTCAAAGACCCAGGTTCGAGCCCCCAGTCCCCACCTGCAGGGGGAAAGCTTTGCAAGTGGTAAAGCAGGGCTGCAGGTGTCTTTCTGTGTCTTTCCCTTCCTCTCAATTTCTGACAGTCTCTATCCAATAAATAAATAAAGATAAAAAAAGAAATAATGATGTACAGTTCAGAAAATATTGATCACACTGTTTTAGCTTTAAAATAAAAATATTTAACCCAATGCATAGATAATAAAATGTGCTGACTGTCCTGAAACCAGAAAAGGGTGGCTCTGATTAGAAGATGGGAGATTATTTTTTTAAGAAAGGTGGGTAGTCGGGTGGTAGCACAGCGGGTTAAGCGCACGTGGCTCAAAGTGCAAGGACCCGCCTAAGGATCCTAGTACGAGCCCCCGGCTCCCCACCTGCAGGGGAGTTGATTCACAGTTGGTGAAGCAGGTCTGCAGGTGTCTATCTTTTTCTCCCCCTCATTGTCTTCCCCTCCTCTCTCCATTTCTCTCTGCCCCATCCAACAACAAAGACATGAATAACATCAACAATAATGACTACAACAATAAAACAACAAGGACAACAAAAAGGGAATAAATAAATATTTTTAAATATTTAAAAAAAGTAACTTCTGTATTTACCTTTTTGAAAGACTACTACAGTCTTTTAAAAATTTCTTAGATATAGATATGTCTAAACCAATACTGTCCAACAGAAGTATAGTAGAAGTCATATATATCATTTTAAGTTGCACCATAAATGCATTTTAAAAGGTAAAAGTAATCTTGGCAGTATATTTAATTAAGCTAGTATGTCCAAAATTTTATCATGTCAGCATGCAATCAATCAGTACAATATTTTTTAGCTTTTTTAATTTCTCTGGGAGCCTCAATCTTCTTAGATATGTTGGGCATTTCCATTTTGGTGTATTCAAAATGAATTCAAGTGAAGACAAACAAAGATTACCTCAAACAAAGGTAAATAAAAATCCAAGACAAAATAGAACTGTAATTTCCATGCATTATCTTCAACAAATTCTAAGAGTATTTTAATTACCTTTGGGTTGTTTCTTCATTTTGATATGCGTTCTTTTAAATGTTAATGAAATGTCATGAAAAACTGGAGGGTAAAAACATAAGAATGAGGATTAGGTACATAACTTTAATGCCCTTGAAAATATCAGAGTAACTAATAGTACTTTCTAAGCAGTCAGCAAACATTAGCCAAGGATGAGGGCAAGCAAATTTTACTCACTTTACTAACATTCTCTGGAGAGAAAGTTTGTTTTTATATTTTATATACATATTTGTTAGAATGTAGTAATGTGTAGAGAAACAAATATAGAGCTCTACTGACACAAATAATTAAAAGAAAAATCTTACAAACTTTAAAGAGAAAGTTACCACTCACTTGTATGGTCTTCATATCGTTCTACATAGTGCAAATAGTGAATTGCTCTGTTCTTTGCCTAAACAGAAAACATTTTTTTTAAATCTACTGTTGGAGTTTATATTTTTTCAGAGATTTCAAACATCTTTCATAAAACATTTTATTATGAAAAATTTCAAACATAAAAATTTCAGTATAATTTCTAAAAGCTAACTAAGGATTTTACAATACCACAATTATATCTCAAAAATAGTAACTCTTAAGTTGCTTTAAACATTCCATCAGTACTCAAACTTTTCCTGCTCTCTCATACTTTCAGTAAACAATCTCATGTCTAAGGGACCAGGCAGTGGCGCACCTGGTTAAGCACACACATTACAGTGTGCAAGGACTCGGGGTTTATGCCCCCTGGTCCCCACTTGCAGAGGGAAAGCTTCACAAGTGGTGAAGCAGGGCTGCAGGTGTCTGTCTCCTTCCCTCTCTATCTCCTCCTCCACTCTCAATTTCTCTGTCTCTATCCATGCAATTAAAAAAAAAAAAAGGTGAGGGGGAGTGGGCGGCAGTAGTGCAACGGGTTAAGCGCACATGGCGCAAAGCACAAGGACCAGTGTAAGGATCCCGGTTCGAGCCCCCAGTTCCCCACCTCCAGGGGAGTCACTTCACAGGCAGTGAAGCAAGTCTGCAGGTGTCTAACTTTCTCTCCCCCTCTCTGTCTTCCACTCTCCATTTCTCTCTGTCCTATCTAACAATGACAACAACAATAATAACTACAATAATAAAAACAACATGGGCAACAAAAGGAAAAGTAAATAAATAAAATTTTAAAAATTAAAAAAAAAAAGAATCCCGGTTTGAGCCCCCAGTTCCCCACCTGCAGGGGAGTCACTTCACAAGCAATGAAGCAGATCTGCAGGTGTCTGTCTTTCTCTCCTCCTATTTTCCCCTCCTCTCTCCAATTCTCTCTGTCCTATCCAACAACGATGATATCAGCAACAACAATAATAACTACAACAATGAGACAACAAGGGTGACAAAAGGGAATAAAATAGTTTTTTAAAGATTTTAAAAATCTCAAGTCTAATAGAATGGTTAAAAAAAAAAATGAAGGTATTCCTAAAATATCTGTGAACATCTAGCTCTTGACAAGAAGTCCCAAACTATTAAAGGGAGAAAGGAGAGTTTTTTAAACAGATAGTGTTGGGGAAAATTGGATTGAAATGTGCAGAAGAATGAAGCTGAGCCACATTTCACCAACACAAAAGTAAACTCAAAGTGGATCAAAAACTTGGATTTTAGACCAGAAACTATCAAATACATAGAGGTATGTCCATATAAATTTTATAAGTATCTTCAATGATACAAATCCAAATGCAAAGAAGACTAAAAAACACAGAAGCCAGACCTTCCACCTTCTGCATCCCACAGTGACCTTGGGTGGACACTCCCAGAGGGATAAAGAATAGGAAAGCTATCAGGGGAGGGGATGGGATATGGAGAGCTGGTGGTGGGAATTATGTGGAGTTGTACCCCTCTTATCTATATTGTTAATGTCTCCTTTTTTAAATAAATAAGTAAATAAAAAAAAAAACAGTGGGGCTACATCAGATTGAAAAGCTGCACAGCAAGAGTAATCACCACCCAAACAAAGAGACTAATTACAGAATGGGAGAAGATCTCTACATGCCATGCATCAGACAAAAAAGTCCTGGTGCATGATGGTGGAGGAAGACTTAGGAGGGGACTTTTTTAAAGTATTTTTCAGAAAATTGAGAAATTTTACACATGTAACAACAACTGTATTTACTGTTGGCTATAAATCTTAATACAATTTTAAAAATCAAAATAAGTAAGTATATAAGAAATTAAAATTTTTTTAAAAAAAAAAGCTGTTTAGGGAGTCGGGCGGTAGTGCAGTGGGTTGAGCGCACGTGGTGCAAAGCATAAGGACCGGCGTGAGGATCCCAGTTCGAGCCCCCAGCTCCTCACCATTTCTCTCTGTCCTATCCAACAACGACAACATCAATAACAACAACAATAAAAACAAGGGCAACAAAAACGAAATAAATATACTAAAAAAAAGCAAAAGCTGTTCTTTGTGAGATCATCTTTGACAGTAAGTCTCATTGAATGTTATTTATTTTTAATAATGTATATGTGTTTGTTTTTGTAGCTCCCAGTGGTTAACACATAGCTTACTGATTTCTGATTACCAACAAAGAAAAAATGTACTTACTTTCCTGAAAGCATCCATCCGATCAGTGGCCTTCCCAATGGCAAAACCTTTAAGAGAAAATGAGAATAAATCTGACATGTCTTTCACCATTATTTCAAGTTTTAGTTCTTATAATATTTCATAGAATGTCATTTTCCTTCTGCTTACAAGAATGCTGCCATCCAAAATGAATGGTAGGGCTGGGGAGATAGCATGATGGCTAATGCAGAAAGCCTTTCATGGCTTCGACACCAAAGGTACAAGCGTAGCCATAAACTAGAGCTAAGCAGTACTCTGGTGGAAAAAGAAAGAGAAAAAAAAAAAAAACCCACACACAACAACAAAACAAAAATGAATGAGAAGAATGATAAAAGTATGAAGCTACAAGCCCTACTTGGAGAAATTTTGGAGGTATTGCATTTGAATTTATTTATGAAGTCCAAGGCTATATGCATTTAATATTACCTTTTAAAATCTATATACAATTAAATGTACTTATTAACAAAATCCTAAAGAAATAAGCTAAACAGTTTTGAACATTTATAATAGATTATTAATAATAACCAGATAGGTTGGAAAAATATACATTGTTATAAATACTACAGTTACATTGAAATTTTGAAATGCAAAATTATTTGAGTTTGTGAAAGCTTAAGTTTGTGAACTGAGGTTTGTTTACATAAAGGTAAGAAATCTTTTCATGAGGCCAGGTGGTGGGTGGCACACTTAATGAGCACACATGTTACAGTGCACAAGGACCCATGTTCAAGCCCCTGGTCCCTTCCTACAGGGGAAAGCTTCATGCGTGATGAAGCTAGTCTACAAGTATCTTCCTCTCTCCCTATCTCCTCCTCCCCTCTCAATTTTTTTCTCTCTCTCTCCAAGAGTAAATAAAATTAAAAAATCTTTTCATTATTTGTTGTTGCCATTCATGATTTTTTTGAATAGTTTATTTTTAAATTATACATGTGAAAGTGGCAGAAGGTAGTACTGACTGACAAGACACGAAAAACATGACTGAAGTCATTTATACTCTTTCTAAATAAGATACAAAACCAGAGGTGATCATCAACTTACTATATAAGGCTTAAAATTGTTGTTTATAAAGAAAAATAAAATTCAAATATAAATAAATTCAAACATAAGCATTCAACATATTCAACATAGACAAAGGCTAAGCCTCTTAGGTTATAAAAAGCCTCTACCGCCCAACAAGAAAAAGATTAATCATAAAATAAAGACTGAAAAAACTCAATAGAAAAATGGAGGGCTGGGGACAGAGCATAATGGTTGTACAAAAAGACTCTCAAGCTAGAGGCTCTGAGGTCCCAGGTTCAGTTCCCAGCCCCACAGGAAACCAGAGCTGAGTAGTGCACTTGCTCTCTCTCTCTCCCTCTTCCTCTCTCTCATTAAAATAAACTAAATAAAATATTTTAAAAAGAAAAAGAAAAATGGCACCCCTGGTTGAGTGCTCATATTACAATGTGCAAGGACCCAGGTTCGAGGCCCTGGTTCCTACCTGCAGGGAGAAGCTTTGCAAGTGGTGAAGCAGTGTTGCAGGTGTCTCTCTGACTCTCCCTCTCTATCAACCCCTTCTCTCTCTCCATTTCTGGCTATCTCTACCCAATAAATAAAACAAAGATAATTTTTTTAAAAATAAAACAAAGATAATTTTTTTAAAATCTATTAGTTCATAAAATATGAACTAATAGATCTCAAATAATAAGGCCAGGTGGGGGTACACCCAGTTGAGTGTACAAGTGGCCATGTGTAAGGACCCAGGTTCAAGCCCCAGTTCCCATCTGCAAGAGGGAAGCTTCACAAGCAGCGAAGCAGTGCTTCAACTGTCTCTTTTCCTCTTCCCTTCTTTATCTCCCACTTCCCTCTCAATTTCTGTCTTTATACAATAGATGTCTTTAAAGGGGGGGGGCAGGCGGTGGCACACCTGTTTAAGTACACATATTACTAAGTGCAAGGACCTAGATTAAAGGGCCCTCTCCCCATCTGCAGGTCTGCAGGTGTCTATCTTTCTCTCCCTCTATCTCTCCCTCCCCTCTCAATTTCTCGCTCTTATCTAATTAAAAAAAAATCAGAAAAAGAGAAGAAAAAGAAAAAATGGTCACCAGGAGCATTAGATTCACAGTGCTGGCACTGAGCCCCAGTAACAACCCGGGCAGCAATAATTTTTTTTAAAAAAAGGTCAATAAACACATAAAATGGGCTCCAAACGCACATAATTTAAAAGAAAACATATATCAAAACTAATTTCACATATGTTAACAACTAGTAAAATATGGTAACATTCAGGCCTGGCAAGGGAATAATATAGATGTACCTAAGCTGAGGCAACCTTTGAGGAGAGAATTTAGCAAAACTTAGCAAAAAACTTTAGTCATATAAACTTTGAGAAACTTTACTCTGAGAAATTTCCCCAATTAATACACTCGAAAAAATATAGCAAACTTTGTGTACAAGATCCTTGTTTTGTACAGAAAAAACTGAGAAATAATATAAACATTTGGCAACAGGAAAAAGCTACCAAAATTGTTTACCCAAACAGAGGAACATTATGTGATCAACACAAAAAAATGGAGGGAAGTCTGTTAATGTTAATACAGAAAGATCTCTGGGTATAAAACTAAGAAGAAAAAAAAAGGGTGCAAATTTATGTAGATATAATATGATCCCTGTATATAAATACATCCAAAAGATAAATGATAATATATGAATATAGAATTTCTGGAAGGCTATAAAAGTAAGTGTGGTACAAATGGTTTCCTATAGCAGCACATTAGCTACACATACTACTTATTTTGAAAATGTCAGCATAGGTTAAATAGTCACAGTCACTTTCTAGTTTTCTTTCCCCTACATGTTCACACATACATTTTAAAAACAAATATTCACTACAGGAAAATTTATAGCAAAATATGAAGAAGAAAATTTAAATGATTGGCAAACCTACTTATTAAGCTTTACTAATTTTTCAGTGTATATTCTTCCTAAATTTTCTTTTCTTTTCTTTTGTATTGTAAAGTTGGGAGATAATTCCCCTGGTAAGGTGAAAATCTTACTATACACAAAGTATCAAGTTAGTTTTGTCACTAAGTGCAAGCACTATAGCACCAGGAGGAGTTCCACAAATGGTGCAGCAATACTGAGTGTCTCTCCCTTTCCCTCTGTCCCTATCTCTCTCTATCTGAAGTGAAACAAAATGGGGAGTGTAGGGGGGTATCAGCCAGTTTTACATAAGGTCCCAGTTACCACAAAAAGGAAGAAAAAAAAGAATTATGGCTGGGAACATGACATAATGACTATACAAAAAAAAAAAGTTTTTTTTTCTTCAAAAATGTTATGAGGGAGCCAGGCGGTAGCACAGCGGGTTAAGCCCAGGTGGCGCTAAGCACAAGGACCAGCATGAGGATCCCGGTTCGAGCCCCCGGCTCCCCACCTGCAGGGGAGTCGCTTCACAGGCGGTGAAGCAGATCTGCAGGTGTCTGTCTTTCTCTCCTCCTCTCTGTCTTCCCCTACTCTCTACATTTCTCTCTGTCCTATCCAACAACGACGACATCAACTACAACAACAATAAAAAGACAACAAGGGCAACAAAAGGGAAGATAAATAAATAAAATTACAAAAAAAAAAAAAATTTTTTTTTAAAAAATGTTATGAGCCCACACCACTAATTAGTATAATCAGTAGAAGCCCGGCCAGCAGGATGGAACTATGGACATCACATCCCAGTCCAGGACACACCTGTGCTCTACTGCCACCCCATCACAGCATGCATGACCACACCCCGTCACCTGCAGCTCCTTTGCCATTCCCCACAGCAACCAGGACACGAACTGATCTCTTCCTTCCCTCTTTTGCTGTCATGTTGAAAACATTTCTAACCTAGAAGACAAAATATTTCATAAGTATTACACCTTGAAAAAACTCAAGTACACACACACATCTGCATATATATGTGTACACACACACACAACACACACACACACACACACACACACACACACACACACACACACACACACACACACACACACACACACACACACACAGGTGGTGAGCAGACATATCAGCCCCAGAGTCCACAAGAACCAAGAGCAACCTCAAAGGAAGCCTCACTGAACTTTTTTCAGGAGTGAAACGGAAGTAAGACTACTATTTCACAGGGTTGTTAGAAGGTTCAACTGAGACCACTTTAAAGGGATTTTAAACTATACAACACAATACAGCCCATGTTTATGAATGTAACACGAGAAAGAAAAGTTGATTAAAAACTTTGACACAATAAAAACAAGGGCAACAACATGGAATAAACAAATAAATACTAAAAAAAAAAAAAACCTTTGACACAATTTATAAATTAACTGCTGTGAGAAAAATCACTGGGGCAGGGCAATAGCTCACTCAATAAAGACACTTTAACATGCCAGAGGTCCCAGATATGAGGCCTCAGCTACCACATGGGAGCACCATGCAAAAGGGAAGTTTTGCTAGAAGGTTATTAGTGTAGCAGTGCTACTGTGCCATTCCTCCTTTCTCCCTTGGTGGGGGAGGGATGTGGCAGACGGCCCTGGAGGTGGGGGGTATATATAATAATCCCATTATCAAAAATATTAAACTCTGAAAAAAGCATGCCTCTTATAAATGATGATATGGGGCTGGGGAGAAGTGTAATATGATGCAAAACATTTTCATGCCTGAGGCTCTGAGGTCCTAGGTTCAATCCCCAGCACCACCATTAAGACAGGGCTGATTGGGAGTCCGGTGGTAGCACAATGGATTAAGTGCACATGGTGCGAAGTGCAAGGACTGGCCCCGGTTCAAGCCCCCGGCTCCCCATCTGCAGGGAAGTCACTTCACGGGCAGTGAAGCAGGTCTGCAGGTGGCTTTCTCTCCTCCTCTCTCCATTTCTCTGTCCTATTTAACAGTGACAACATTACAACAACAACTACAACAATAATAATAAACAAGGGCAACAAAAGGGAAAATAAATAAATATAAAAAAATTTAAAAAACAAATAAAGACAGGGCTGACCAGGGCTCTGGTATCTTTCTCTCTATATTATCTCTCATTAAAATAAAGAAATTATTAAGAAGGAAAGAAGGACAGAAATAATTAACATTGGAATGGATCTATATGCTAAGCACTAAAGCTCTACTTAGAAGAGAAAATTTGGAGTGGTCCGGGAGGTGGTGCAGTGGATAAAGCATCGGACTCTCAAGCATGAGGTCCTGAGTTTAATCCCTGGCAGCACATGTACTAGAGTGATGTCTGGCTATTTTTCCCTCCTATGTTTCTCATTAATAAATAAATAAAATCTTTTTAAAAAAAGAAAGGAAGAAAATTTAGAAATAGATGATTTTTACAAACTACAGGAAAATCTACATTTTTGAGACATATTTACATATGTCTACATATTGAGACATACTGAGGCCGGGAGCTATAAAACTGAATTATACTTTTTATGTAGCAGCTCGTTTCCTATAAAGTGAGATTTAAGGGGAAAGAAGCTCAAATGTCCTCCTTTGAATAATCTTAACAGAAAATTGCCAGCATGTACAAGAATTTTTCAAAGGGATTAATGTCCCCAATGTATAAACCAGGACCAATGAAATACTTTAAATCTATTTTAAATTGTATAACTGCAAATGTTAATTTAAAAAGACAGTATGTGGGAGTCGGGCTGTAGCGCAGCGGGTTAAGCGCAGGTGGCGCTAAGCACAAGGACCCACATAAGGATCCTGGTTCAAGCCCTGGCTCCCCACCTGCAGGGGTGTCACTTCACAAGCGGTGAAACAGGTCTGCAGGTGTCTATCTTTCTCTCTCCCCTCTCTGTCTTCCCCCTCCCCTCTCCATTTCTCTCTGTCCTATCCAACAACAATGACAACAATAATAACTACAACAATAAAACAACAAGGGCAACAAAAGGGAATAAATAAATAAAAATAAATATAAAAAAAAGACAGTATGTATGTTTAATAACAAAATGGTTGTTTCATAAGGTATTTAATTCAGAGTATACAGCACAACTGAAAGGGAAACTGTTTTGGAGAAAGCTCCAGAAAGAGTAATTAGCAAAATCCAGGTTTCACTTTCAAAAGTAGTTGCATATTCACTAATGCCTATGCTTTTTACACCTACCCCGTTTACTACAGCACTGTTCAGCTCCGGTTTATGGTGGCGATGGGGAGTGATCCAGGGAACTTTGGTGCCTCAGGCATGAAAGTCTTTTCATAATCATCATGTTATCTTCTCAGCTCCACAGACACTACAAAGTCCTAGCAGCCATCCTCCCTCCCCCCCCATTTCGTTGGACAGGACAGAGAGAAATTGAGAGAGGATGGGGAGGTACAGAGAAGGAAAGAGAAAGATAGACACCTGTAGAACTGCTTTGCAGCTTGTGAAGCATCCTCCTTGCAGGTGGGAAGCTGGGGGCTCAAACCTGGATCCTTGTATATGGCCTTGAGTTTAGTACTATGTGCACTTATCTGGGTGAACCACTGCCCAACCCACAATACATATGCTTTGTAATTAAAAAAAAGAGGTCAAACCCCCCCCCCCCCAACTCTTCATCTGCACTATTCCAGCCTTTAGGTTCATGATTAGTCAACAATTTGTTTGGCTTTGTATGTTAACTCTCCTTTCAGCCACCAGGTTCCAAATGCCAGCATGATGCCGACCACACTTCCCTGGACAAACAACCCCACCAATGTGTCCTGGAGCTCCTCTTCCCCAGAGCCCCAGCCTACTAGGGAAAGAGAGAGGCAGGCTGGGAATATGGATCAACCAGTCAATGCCCATGTTCAGCAGGGAAGCAATTACAGAAGCCAGACCTTCCACCTTCTGCATCCCACAATGACCTTGGGTCCATACTCCCAGAAGGATAAAGAATAGGAAAGCTATCAAGGGAGGGGATGGGATACAGAGAGCTGGTGGTGGGAATTGTGTGAAGTTGTACCCCTCTTAACCTATGGTTTTGTCAATGTCTCTTTTTAAGTAAATTTAAAAAAAAAGAGAGGTTGATAGCATAATAGTTATGCAAAGAGTCTTACATGCCTAAGGCTCCAATGTCCCAGATTCAGTTCCTCTTCTTCCCACCCCACCACCATCAGCCAGAGTTGAGCAGTGATCTGGTTAAAAAATATATATATGGGGAGTCAGGGGTAGCACAGCGGGTTAAGAGCACATGGCATCAATTGCAAGGATCGGCGTAAGGACCCCAGTTCGAGCCCCAGCTCCCCACCTGCAGGGAGTCACTTCACAGGCGGTGAGGCAGGTCTGCAGGTGTCTATCTTTCTCTCCCCCTCTCTGTCTTCCCTTCCTCTCTCCATTTCTCTCTGGCCTGTCCAACAACAACGACATTGGTAACAACTACAATAAAACAACAAGGGCAACAAAAGGGAATAAATAAATATTAATTAAAAAGGGTTTAATCTATTAAAATATATATATTATACACACACACACACACACACACACACACATATGGGAGCCAGGCGGTGGCACATCAGGTTAAACACACATGGCAGAAAATGCACAGACCAGCATCAGGATCCCAGTTTGAGCCCTCAGCTCCGCACCTGCAGATGGTTCGATTCACAGGTGGTGAAGCAGGTCTGCAGGTGTCTATCTTTCTCTCCCCCTCTGTCTTCCTCTCCTCTCTCCATTTCTCTCTGTCCTATCCAACAATTACGACAGCAATAACAACAGCAACAACAGTAATAATAATAACAATGATAAACCAGGGCAACAAAAGGAAAAAAAAGAAAATATTTAATAAAATATATATTGGTCTGGGAGGTGGCGCACGCAGTAAGACTCTCAAGCATGAGGTCCTGAGCTCAATCCCCAGCAGCACATGTACCAGGGTGATGCCTGGTTCTTTCTCTCTCCTCTTATCCTCCTATATTTGTCATTAATAAATAAATAAAATCTTAAATATATATACATATGTATTTACATATCTCAAGTACTACTTTGACTTCAAGAAGGGGGAAATGAAACTGTAACCTCTAAATCCTATTGACAATGCCACCAAAGTTGCTTTGTTAGGAGACTCTAACTGGCTGCCCCTAAAAGGGGCAACAGTCAGGACAGCTAGTATCAATCAAGTCACTGAAATTAAAGTTTCATGATTTCCTTACCCAAGTCACCTCCATCTCAGGAAAGGCTATGCATCAAAGACTTTTCTTTAGTTTAATTTGATCTGTCCAGTTCACCAAGCACTGATATCTCCAAAGACTAAGCCAGTTATTTAATTCTATATACCTACCTCAAGTACCCTGGTATCAAAATCTTCGTATGTTTCTGTAGGGAGAAAAGAAATAGGAATACAGATAAATGTGCCTACATAATTAGTGTATGAATGCATCTCCATCTCTCTTCCTTTCTTTGTTTCTTTCTCAAAATAAAGACGGGGGGCCTGGGTAGTGGTGCACCTGGTTGTGTGCACATGCTACAATGCGCAAGGACCAGGGCTCAAGCCCCCAGTCCCCACCTGCAGAAGAAAAGTTTTGCAAGTGGTGAATCAGTGCTGCAGGTGTCCTTCTCTCTCTCTCTCTCCTTTCCCCCTTGATTCTGGCTGTCTCCAATAAAAAATTTAAAAATTATAAAAAATAAAGATAGGGGAGGCATATGAGATAGAGATAGAGACAGAGACCACAACACCAAGGAAATGCAGTGGGGCCAGGCTCAAACCTGGGTCATACAAGGCAAAGCAGCACACGATCCAAGTAAGCTATTTTGCCAGCCCACATCACCAAATTCCAAGTGAGAATGAATCTCAGATTATTTGGTGTCAATCCCAAGGTCTCACACAGATATACCATTATCACCACAGTCTCCAGCATTAAACTTATAAATTCAGCCACCACCATTCTGGACTATATCCATCAGCCCCTCCAACTCTCATTCAAAGAGAGGTCACAGAACCTCTAGATTTCTAGTCACTATTTTGCCCTACTGTCACCCACCAGTCTTCACAGCCTTTCCCATTCATTCAAGACACCACAATCCATTACTTCCACCAGATTCTGCAAAAACCCTCAATATTCTCACACTCTCATCTACCCATCCTATTACTGAGGTCAAAAGCAAAGCAGCTATCTTGTTATACCTGGTCTCCTGGATGTTACTAGAGAGAAGTCAAAACCTAATAAATAAATCTGGGTGATTGAAAATTCAGTCTCCCACTCAAGCAAGTCCTCTCTGCTAGCTGTTGACCTCTTTATGTCCTTTCAGTTAGGTTGCTGCTTGTTTGTTTTACTTGAGCACTTCTGATCTCTGGATTCTGGTTTGGAAGTTGGGAAGGTAGAGATTGAACCTGGGACATTGAAGCCTCAGGCATGAAAGTCTCTTTGCATAACCATTATGCTATCTCCCCCACCCTCAGGTGGGTCTTACACCACCCAGCAGAATTCATTCAAACACTGTGTTCTCTCATTTTTACCAACTTTCCAGAAAATTTCAATCATATACAAAAACAGAGAGAGCATTAAGATAAAAGCTAGCATGTATCCAGTAGCAAATTTCAATAATTATCAATTTACAGTCAATCTTCCCTCTAAACTCTGTTCAACTTTACTTTATTGGATAATTATGAAGACACTCTACCTTTGGTTATATACCTATGTATTATTTATTTATTTATTTATTTGAAAGCTAGGAGGAGAGTTAAAAAAAAAAACAGACATCACTCTGGTACATGAGCAGCAGGGGATTCAACTCAGAACCTCACGTTTGAGAGCTCAATGCTTTATCAACTGCGACACCTCCCGGGCCACAGATACTCTCTCTACCTTTGCATCAAAATATTCTGGTGGTGGGGGCAGGTGGCACACATAGTACAAAGAGCAAGGATCCCAGTTCAACCCCGATTCCCCACCTGCAGGGAGTCACTTCACAAGCAATGAAACAGGTATGCAGGTGTCTATCTTTCTATTCCCCTCCCCTCTCAATTTCTCTCTGTCCAATCCAATAAAATGGAAAAAAAAAAAAAAAACTTTCTGAGGGCCACTTTCACTAATACCCAACTCCTACTTTTAGCAGATAACCTGCCCCTCAGACAAAGTAAAGCCAGACACTACTCACACACACCCCATGCCCATACAAATTTCCACTACCAACAAGATAGAGCACCTGGCTTTGCACTTTCCCCTCTATCCTCAGCTAATCTTCTGTGATTTATTTACACTCTAAATCTGAGCCCTGACTAGAGATTCAATTTATTATCTTTTTTCCCCACCCCCTTATCTTTATCCTCCCAAGTGAAGAATCCTGCTAAATTCTAAGCAAGCTGGCTTGATTCTCTCCATGTCAACATTTTCTCTTTAAGCTAAACTAAGAAAGCTGTCAAACACTTATCTATTTTTTTATCTTCTACTCACTAACAAATTAATTTTTCATGACTTTCACTTTTTTACATTCTCAGGCTGGAGAACAGAAGGGAAGGGGTGGCTGGGCAGTAGTACATGGGGTTAAATGCACCTAGTATGAAGCACAAGGACCCGCTCAAGGATCCTGGTTCCAGCCCCTGGCTCCCCACCTGTAGGAGGGTGGTTTGCAAGTAGTGAAGCAGGTCTGCAGGTGTCTGTGTCTCTCTCCCTTTCTATCTTCCCCTCTCCTCTCAATCTCTCTCTGTCCTATACAATAGAATCAGAAAAAAATGGCCTCCAGGAATAGTAGATTCATAGTGTTGGCACAGAGCCCCAGTAATAACCCTGGAGGCAAAAAAGAGAATAGAAGGGAAAGACTTTGCTTTCTAATTTGGCCTATACATGAGGAAAGCCAGAGTTAACTCTAAAGAGAAAAATGAAGGTTAACTTCTTAAAGAAAAATGCAATGAGTGTATTGCATCAAAGTAAAAGACTGAGGGGGGTATGTGGTTTCAAGTTCTGGAACATAATGGTGGATGAGGAACTAGGAGGGGAGTTAAGAGTGTTATGCAGAAAACTGAGAAATGTTACACATGTACTAACTATTGTATTTACTGTGGACTATAAACCATTTAATACCCCCAATAAAATAATTAATTTAAAAAAAAAAAGAAAAAGTATACAGTTATTGGCACTCTTTCCCCTCCTCCCAGCATAATCAGGGCTTTCTACTGCTGTAATCTAAAGGCCTTGGTCTTGGAGGCCTTCAAATATGCTACTTCTGCCCAAGAATCTGATAACCCAAAAAAAAGTTGTATTCTCTGCATGCACAAAAGAAAAAGTAACACATTAGTTAAGCTTGTTGCTATGAGAAAGTTGGTAACTGTATAAAAAGGTAAGCAGCATTGTGCTCAGGCCATCTCTTTTGTGGTCACAAGTCCAGGTAGGTCTGTCAGCATAATAAACACTACTTCCTACATTCAATCCTCAGTGTGTCCCATCTCTATGCCTGAGAATATGATAGCATAAGTATTGTCTTTTTTTTTTTTTTACTTATGCTTTTATAAGGCTTAATGGCAATTATCTATCTAGTCTATCTTTTGTTAAACACAACATCACTCCCAAATCATGCTGTTCCAAAGGGATGCCATTATCAACAATGTCTGAGAAACTGCATCCTACAGATAGCTCACAAAGCCTCATTAGCCACACTAGCCTCTAAAAAGTCACATAGTAAAGATGCCAGAATCTAGTGTTCAGCATTCTGTGTACAGAATACCTCCTGGTTATGGTCCTCTATAGAATTCCATAAAATTCAGTTAGGCAATAATGTGAAATCATTCCAATGATACATCTTTTCTTGGATAAAGGCAATTTAACAGACAAGTAAATAAAATCACATTAAAGGATTAGAAAAACTATACTGTTTCTGTCAGAAAGGGATGAAAAATCAGGACTCTTCTACCTCCATTAGGACCAGGGTCAGGAGGACCAAGACTGACACCTTCCCACGAATTTCCACTCCATCCTCTTTCTCGTTTAACCTTCATCTTCTTCTTCCGATCCCACTCTTCTCTCTGCTGGACCATATTAGCTTCTACCTTTTCCTGCTCTTCTTTACTTCTTTGGGCAATGGTCTGTATGACTCCATTTCTCATAACAGGGACATTCAGACCAGGCCATAGGAAACCACGACGACCTGAAAGTTAAAAAAAAAAAATGTTGAGTGAGATAAGCCAAAAAGATATTGACAAATACTGAATGATCTCACTTATAAGCAGGACCTAACAATTAGGGACAGGGAGAGAGAGTACAAGGTGAAACACGAACTGGGCATGGTGTATTACATCAAAGCAAAAAACTCTGGGGGGGGGGGGTGGAAGAGAACTGTGTGACTGGATGCATAATAATACTATAGGCACATGACAGTGACTGCACAGTAAAGCATCGTTAACCCTCTTGATTAAAAAAATTCATAAAAAGTTTTCATCTTTATTTTAATTTTTTTTTTATTTAAGAAAGGAGACATTAACAAAACTGTAGGGTAAGAGGGGTACAGCTCCATACAATTCCCACAACCTGATCTCCATATCCCATCTCCTCCCCTGACAGCTTTCCCAGTCTCTATCCCTCTGGGAGCATGGACCCAGGGTCATTGTGGGTTGCAGAAGGTGGAAGGTCTGGCTTCTGTAATTGCTTCCCTGCTGAACATGGGCGTTGACTGGTTGATCCATACTCCCAGCCTGCCTCTCTCTCTCCTTAAAAAAAAGTTTTCATCTTTTTAAGCATTGTATTGTTGTTATAAAATACTAGGAAACAGGTATAAAATGACATGCCAGGGCAGCTTTATGAACACTTAGCAAACAATTTGGCACTGTATACTAAAATTTTAAATGTGTCTACCCTAAAAATTTATAATTCTACTTTGTAGTATTTCCTAGAGAAACAATCCCACCAGATACAAGGTATATATGTATTTAGACAAAGATGTCTACTGAAATGTTCCTTGTAAAGGCAAAAGAAAAAGAATCTAAATGTTCAGCAATATCACAATGATTAAATGAAGTCTGGCATAGACAATTTATGAACCAGTCTACACAAAACTGAGAGTAAAATAGTTCTATAGGTTATGATGTGAAACAATTTCAAAAGCTATTTTTTTTCTTAGTAAACTGTATGATGGTATGTACCATAGAGAATTTAATCTTTGAAAAAAAATACATCTTTTACACATATAAAGGCATCTGAAGATGAAAGGAAATATACCAAAGTGAGATTAGTTGTTTTTTTAGAAGAGGCAACTGGGATAAAGACAAAATGGGCATCTAGCATCTAAGTAACACATTGATTTTTGACACTTCCCTTTGAAAGTTCTTTTATCTTGTCCTGCTCCTTTGAAATGAAAATGTAACCATGATGTAACCTGTTGAAAAATTCTATTTAAACCTGTGCTGTTCCTTAGTTCAGGGCAGAGAAATTTTCTGAATAGAAAATTCTCCTGCCCACTAGTGTAATAAAACTCCTCCCTTTTCACCATTTAAGAAAAAAAGGGGGGGCATCTAAAAAAAGGGGGGAGGGGTTAGCTTTTATTTAACCTTTGAATTTTTTACTGACAGGCCTCCACATGCAATATTAAAAAACAAGATAAAGGGCAAGTCATAGAAAAAGGAAACAAAAAACAGCTCCAATGGCGTAATCAGTTAGAGTAAGGTACTTATACAGAAAGAAAAAAAAATCTAAGAAGATATGCAATAGGTAGAAGTGTAATGAAAAGTATTTTCTGGGAGTCGGGTGGTAGCACAGCAGGTTAAGCATAGGTGGCACAAAGCAAGGACCAGCTTAAAGATCCCCCGGCTCCCTACCTACAGGGGAGTCACTTCACAAGCGGTGGAGCAGGTCTACAGGTGTCTGTCTTTCTCTCCCCCTCTCTGTCTTCCCTGACTCTGTCCATTTCTCTCTGTCTTATCCAACAATCAATAATAACTACAACAATAAAACAACAAGGGCAACAAAAGGGAATAAATATTTTTTAAAAAGTATTTCCTGTATGGCTGAAAGGTTACTACTAAAAAAGATAATTTTCAGCAACCACACTACAAAATGTTCATTCAAGTACATTATATTATCTTAATTCTTTAAAAAACACAAGTACAAACAAACATATATTCCTGAAGATGGCAAACTGAGGCCTAAAAGTCAAATCCAGTCCACCACTTACTTTTAAAAATAAAGTTTTACTAGAACATCCTATACCAATTTGTGTAATGTCTACATTTTTTGTATGTAGTACAAAATCAAAGTTAAATAGTTGTCCCAGAGACCAAAGATTGAAACATCTAATAGCTACAGAGAAAGTTTGCCATATCTCCATTTATTTTATCTTCTAACACTGACTCATAGCTTTTCTAAAAAAAAAAAAAATTTTATTTCAGAAATAATAATGGGTTTAAGTGTGGCTTAGAAAGGAGGTGGACACAGGGCTATAAAAATAGGCAAAAGAAAATCATATCTATGATCTTGGGAGAACTATAGCAGTTTCCACTGGAGGGGGATAAGGACACAGAAGTCTGGTGGTGGGAATGATTGGAACTCTACCTCTATTATTGTATAATTTTGTAAATCACTAATAAAAAATTAAGTTTTACTGATTAGTGCCCATTCAATCTCCTCTCCCCTCACTACACTACTCCCATATCCTTGGCCTTGCTTTAACAGATCACATCTAGTCCAACTTTCCCCTCTACATTCTGTCTTTCCCCCATCCCCTATTTATGTTCTACCTATAACTGAGACCATCTAGTATTCATTTTTTTTCTTCTTCTGGCTGATCTTAGCATGATTTCTTCAAGTTCCATCCAAGACAAGCCAAAGGATATGATACCAATATTTTTAAATAGCTGACAAGTATTCCATTTGTATATGTTCAGCTTTCTTAACCGCTCATAAGCTCTCTGAGGGCAAGAACTATCACAACAGATGCCACAAAGGGCACTTAAGACGTGCTAAGTGAGTAACTGAATGAGTCCTTTTCTTTCACTGTGTGTGTGTGTATTAGTGATTTAATAATTGTGGAATAAGGGGTCCAAAATGTTTCTTACCAATGAAAGGAGAAAAGGAGAATCAGTATATTACTCAGGCATATGTGGTGCCAGGGATAAAATTTAGGGATTTATTATTAAATTTAGGGATTTAATAAACACAAGTTTATTAGCCCTGTGTACCACCTCCAGGGCCACTAAATGAATCTCTTCCCATGGCATTTCCCTCACCCCAGAATCATGCTGCAATAACTAAACCATCTGGTTAGACTTGCTTTTCATAAAAAATGTTCTGATGCTTCTAACTTATAAAATATGCAACCTGGGGGAAAAAAAAACCTTAAAATTACATTAGCTGCTTATATTTATTTTAAAAAGAGTATGGCTTAATTCTGGTTTATGGTGGCACTGGGGATTCAATCTGGGAATTCAAAGCCTCAGACAGGAAAGTTGTTTGCATAACAATTATGCTACCTCTCCAGTCTCACACTAGCTGTTTTTATAATATTACCTTCACCAATTATCTGACCCCTGTTCAAATTCTTTCTTCTCTTTTTTTTGGTCCTTTTGCCTCTCCCCTTTCTTGCTCCAGCACCAGTCTCTGCTAAAGCACCTTTCCACAGTTCATCTGCAGTCACTGTAATAGAAGATAATTTTTTATTATTATTTTTAAGCAATAATACAAAGTCTCCTATTACAAATCAGATACACTTCTATCACTGTATCGGTAAGAAGATTATTTACACACCACCTGGTCTTATTCCAAAAGCCCAAGAGAAAATGATCACTTCCAAAGACTAGGATCTCCCTCCACAAGATGATCAACATTTAGATCCCATTTACCAAAGAGGACTGTTACCCAGATACTTTTGTCAACTATATTATAAATCTCTTCCTTATCTGGCTTTACTACAACCACTGAGATAATCAGTAAGAATCCTTCCTGGGAGTTGTGCGGTAGAGGAGTGGGTTAAGCGCACATGGCACGAAATGCAAGGACCAGCGAAAGGATCCCAGTTTGAGCCCCCAGCTCCCCACCTGCAGGGGGGTCACTTCACAATCAGTGAAGTAGGTCTGCAGGTGTCTATCTTTGTCTCCCCATCTTCCTCTCTTCTCTTGATTTCTCTCTATCCTATCCAACAACAATAACAACTATGAACATAAACAACAAAGGGGGGGAAATAGCCTTCAGGAGCAGTGGATTTGTAGTGCAGGCACCAAGTCCCTGCAATAACCCTGTGGAGGCAAAAAAAAAAAAAAAAAAATCCTTCCTCAATAATCTTGGCCAGGCTAAAATCTGGGCCATGTGTATGACCATGTAGGCACACTATCCAGGTGAGCTATTTTGCTGGCCCAAATGTATCTTTTCTTTACATATACATATGTAAGTGTGCAAATATATATTCATATTTGTTAGCTTTGTAAACTGAAATTATGCCATACATAAAATACTTTATCTCATTTTTATTTAATACATTATATAGTGAGTCTGATCCCATATTCTTCCTATATGCCTCACACACATGCCATTCTATAGCTCCCAGACATTTTCCTTCTTTTTATTATGAGATGAGATGACATGAGATAAAAAAGAGATATAAAGCACTGTTCCACTATCCCTTGAACTCCCACAGTGCCATTATATTTCCAGGTAGTGCTGAGGTTTCAGTCCTAGGGCCTGGCCCATGATAAGGTACATGACCTACTAGGTGAACTATCCCCAGGCCCTGGTCTTATATTAAATATTATTCATGAACATAGTGCTCAATGGAAGCAAGTTGAATTAAATTACTGACAGAGATATTACTGCTTTAACATTAAAGCATACCTGTCCTTACCACCTGACCCTCTGACAAATGGCCTCGTTACTACAGGATTCATGAGTTGTGTAGACCATTAATCCCCCAATAAAAATAAATAAATAAATATTCATAAATTAAAGTAATTGTTCTCCACAATGAAATGTTTTGCAGCCATCTTTGGTGGTTTGTGTGATGTGGTAACATATATCAGGAAGACATATAAAACTGTACCCCTAAAAGATATGCAGTCTTGCAAACCAAATAAAGGGGAAAAGAAATATTCTAGTCATAACACTACACTGGAAAAACATGTACTGACATAAAAAAATGTGCAGTATACTGCTATACCAAAAAAAAAAAAAAGCAGCAAAGTAGTAAGATAACAGGTGGTTTTTTTTGTTTTTTTAACCTTTTAACCACAGCACTGCTCAGCTCTGACTTATGGTGGGGTAAAGAATTGAACCTAGGATTTAGGAGCCTCAGACATGAGAGTCTCTTTGCATAACCATAATATCTACCCCACCCACCTGGTGACTTTCTACATCTACCAGAGACTCTAAGATTAACTGGTTTCATAATCCTGATTCCTATTAATGTGCCTAACACTGAACTGTAAATGTCATCTCTATTTATCATCTAGCAACCTAATTTTATTTAGACTGGATCTTATAGATACTATCATAAGCAGAACAGTGTTAGCAAAATAGCTACTTAAAATTAACTTTCTCTGATTAGATGTACTAACTCAACTAAAGCACAACCGAAGACAGATTCTGAGTACATATTTTAATGTACTTATTTCAAGTGTTAAAGGGAGAGAAATGTCAGAGCACACTACTCCACTCTGCTCTGCTCCAGAATTCTTACATAATGCTATGGGTAGAATTCTTACATAATGCTATGGGTAGAACCTATGATCTCGCAAATACAAGTCCCTTTTTTTAACAGCTGAGCCATATCCCCAGCTGCTGTATATTCTCACTGTGAATCTCAAAACAGAATGGAATTGTGCAGCAATTCGGTATAACCTTTAACCTTTTAGTAAGATAGTGGTCTTTAATACAGAGAAGTAGAGCTGGTAGTGAAATAATTCTAGGATATACACAAAAGAAAATTTTTCACTTAGCATAGTAAGTACTACAGTGTCAAAGCATTTAAAAGAGAAGAAAACTTAAGAAACAAAAGCATCTCTTATTTTCCTGTTTTGTGAATAGGAGAATTATCATTCCACTTACATGTGGTGAAAAAACTATATGATCTGTACTGCTGGACCATTAAGTTACTTGGAGAAGAAATGAAGCACTGTCTCTGTAGCGCATGGGTCAAGCTAGTCAAATGATGGCTGTCTGTGGTTCCTGGAGATGATAACAGGCCTGTACACATATGGAATAAAACTAGAATTAGATGCTTCATGGCTGTAGAAACAAACCAAAAAACTGACACTGATAGAAATAATCAATAAATAGAGCTCCAGTGGCGCAATCGGTTAGCGCTCAGTACTTATACAGAAATAATCACTAAAATGCTAAAGATTTTAATCATTTTGAGGATAGCTTAACAAAATCTATGGTGTGATAAACTAGATGCTCATCCTAGAGAAGTTACACTTCATCCATAATTGATATAGCTGTCTAGACAAAGAAGTACAAACGTCCACACACCAGCGCTGCCATGCTACTTGTACCATCTCATGTTCAGTACTGTCTATTCCAGGCAAAATGTGCTCTCTGGTGTTGCAGCTAGACAATATGTTATTTGCAGTTAGAACCACAAATAGCAGGCTACAAAAACAAGCACCTATCCTTTCATGTTTAAAAAAACAAGGAGATGTACATATATTTTTAAAAATTACTCCAGAGGGGGTCAGGCGGTAGCGCAGCAGGTTAAGCGCAGGTGGTGCGAAGCGCAAGGACCAGAGTTAAGAATCCCAGTTCGAGCCAGCTCCCCACCTGCAGGGGGTTCCCTTCACAGGCGGTGAAGCAGAACTGCAGGTGTCTTTCTCTCCCCTCTCTGTCTTCCCCTCCTCTCTCCATTTCTCTCAGTCCTATCCAGCAACAATGACAATAACAATGACAACAATAAACAAGGGCAACAAAAAAAGGAAAAAAATTAAATAAAAAAAAAATTACTCCAGAAGCACATATAGAAAACTATTAACAGTAATTGCCTCTAAGGAAGGACACCTATACAGTTATGGCAAAACATGAGATATGGTTTTATAATTCTAGGTTTGTTTTTTTTTGTTTTTTTTTTAATATTTATTTATTCCCTTCTGTTGCCCTTGTTGTTTTATTGCTGTTATTGATGTTTTTGTTGTTGGATAGGACAGAGAGAAATGGAGAGAGGAGGGGAAGACAGAAAGGGGGAGAGAAAGATAGATACCTGCAGACATCATTCTGGTACATGTGCTGCCAGGGATTGAACTCGGGACCTCATGCTTGAGAGTCCACTGCCCTACCCAGAGCACCACCTCCCGGACCACTATTTTTCAAATCTTTTTTAAAAAATATTTATTTATTTATTTACTCCCTTTAGTTGCCCTTATTGTTTTATTGTTGTAGTTATTATTGTTGTTATTGATGTCACCATTGTTGGATAGGACAGAGAGAAATAGAGAGAGAAGAAGATAGAGAGGGGGAGAGAAAGACACCTGCAGACCTGCTTCACCACCTATTAAGAGACTCCCCTACAGGTGGGGAGCCAGGGGCTCAAACCGGGATCCTTACTGCCAATCCTTGTACTCTGTGCCACGTGCGCTTAAACCACTGCGCTACCACCCAACTCCCTATTTTTCAAGTCTTACAGATTTACAAAAACAGTGGTCCGGGAGGTGGCACAGTGGAGAAAGCATTGGATTCTCAACCATGAGGTTCTGAGTTTGATCCCCGGCAGCACATGTACCAGAGCGATGTCTGGTTCTTTCTCTCCTACCTTTCTCGTGAATAAATAAATAAATTCTTTAAAAAAAAATTTTTACAAAAACAGCAGCAACTGCATCATTACCATAGAAGATCAAACATTAGAAATAACCTTAGAAGACAATAAAGAAGGAATCTGGTTAAGCACAATGGAGTAGCTTATACTGAATGACTGTAATAAAGTATGAAATATCCAGTCTATATAAACTGAAAAATAAAGGAATAATCTCCATTAGTAGCTAAAGATCATTTGATCTAATCCCGCCCTTAATTTCCCCACAAAATAAGAATGTTGACCTACAAAGATAGGAATTTACAAAAGTCACAAACATTCCAAGAAAAGTATTAGCTCTTATAAGAAAAAAAGTACTTATGTAAACAAATCTCACCATTGCAGAAAGCAGGCTTCAATGCCAAAGCAGAAGCTTTAGAAAAGCTCTTTAGGTAAAGGTTCCTGGACCATAAATGACCTGTAAAGAGTATAGGAAAAAGTTAAGCTCAATTTCTACAAGAAAAGGAATAATTTTGTGGTCTGGAGGTGGCGCAGTGAATAAAGCATTAGACTCTCAAGCATGAGGTCCCTAGTTCAATTCCCTGCAGCACATGTACCCGAGCTATGTCTGGTTCTTTCTCTCTCTTCTCCTATCTTTCTCATTAATCAATAAAACTAAATTTAAAAAAGGAATAATTTTTAATACCCAAAGAATACTTAGAAGAATAAAAGAATCAAGTCAGTAGCTGAGAAGGTTGTTCTCATGGCAGCTCACCAGACTTGCATCTATGATTTTCAAGCACCAGCACTGCATTTATTAGAGTAGAATTCAAACTCTTCCTTTCTCTCAATATAAATATATATACATATATATGTATACATATATATTATTTTTGTATATTTATTTATTTTGGACAGAGTCAAAGATTGAGAGAGAAGGGAGAGAGGGGGAGAGTGACACCTGCAGCACTACTTCACTGCTCATGAATCTTCCCCCTGCAGTTGGGGACTGAGTGCTTCAATTCGGGTCCTTGTGCACTGTAATACCCGGTGCACCACCACCTGGCTTCATAAATATATTTTCCAAAAAGACCAAAACAAGTAGATTTAAGTTCCAGGACACTGACCACTTGTCCAAGTGGATATAATACCACAGCACAAACTCTTATTCTCATATCCAATCAGTTATCAAGCCCAATAAATTCTCAGAAATCAATCCTCCCGTCAGTTATATTCTCTCTCCTGAAGTCTCATTGACCCTTTTCATCTGTCAGTCATGTTGTAACATTCTCTTAATAGGTGCTGTTATTCCCCTGGAATTCACCACATGCTGTAAGCAAATCTTTCTAAAAATCTGTAATTTCACAGCCCTGATATATCATCCTTTGGCTCTCTACTACCCACACAAAAGTCAAAACTCCTTTATAGTAAACTTTATTTACTCCTTAGCATACCCTACAAAGACTCAATATCTATCTCTTCTCCCCCCCCCCCCCCCCCCCCCCCGCCCCCTTCCCTCTTTCCTTCTCTCTAACAAGGAAAAAGGAAAAAAGGGGGTGGAGCTGGAATTGGTGGGGTCTCCAGTGTGCCACAATGGTAAAAATAAAAACAAATAAAAAAGTTGTTTCAAATGTTCACATTTCACATCAGAAATAGAAACAAACTCTGGAACCAGGAAGAACAAAGTAAAATAAATAAATGAACCTGATACCTTTCTAGTGTAATCTAAACAAATTTCTCGACCTGTGGGAGTCAGGCCGGAGCGCAGCGGGTCAAGTGCACGTGGTGCGAAGTGCAAGGACCAGTATAAGGATTCCTGTTCGAGCCCCCAGCTCCCCACCTGCAGGGAAGTCGCTTCACAGGCAGTGAAGCAAGTCTGCAGGTGTCTATCTTTCTCTCCACCTCTATCTTCCCTCCTTTCTCTATTTCTCTCTGTCCTATCCAACAACGACATCAATAACGGCAACAACTACAACAACAATTAAAAAACAAGGGCAACAAAAGGGAAAAATTTAAAAATATCTTTAAAAATATTAAAAAATAAATTTCTCAACCTGTGTACCTTAATTTATTCATTTATAAAATGGTAATGATTATGCATGTACCTCTTAAGGCATGTGAAGATAAAATGGAAAAAAAAAATGCAGTAGAAGCTAATGGAGAAAAGCTAGGTGTTATGTGAAAAGAAAAAAGAGGTCATAAAAAAATCAGATCAAATTTTCTACCGAATGATTTCCAGCAAAATGAAATGGGGGGACACCACTTTTTTTTTAAACAAAGGTATTTTATTTCAGGAATTTTCATTAGTTATATATATATTCCCATACTACACCTACCACTAAAGTTCTGTGCCCCCACCTTTTCTTTTTTAAATTCATTAGGGGTTTAATATTGACTTAGAAAATTATAAGGTAAGGGGTATAATTCCACACCTTCCCCACACCACAGTTCTGTGTCCCCATTCCCTCCTTTAGAATATCACTTTTTAAGAACGAGGAAAACACCACCCTATGTGATGTAACGGGACTTAAAAACTGCATGCCCCGCCCCCCAAAAAAGCACTTTTCGACTGGCTTTGAGAATTTAGAGTAATAGATCGTGGGGTTACATAAAATCGGATTTATAGAGCAAGCAAATTCAATCATGAAGTAGTACCTAGAGGTAAACATCATGTAGGATTGCCAATGCCCTTCCTGGACTGCAAACAAGCGAGGATGGAAGTGGACAAAAACAGTGTGTTAGGTACATACCTTCTTCAATAAAGACACTATGCAGCCCGGGGTGGGGGAAGGAATGACTAGCACAAGCCCTAGCCTACGTAAGGTCGTCCCTTTTCCCTTTGGAGCCCAGGCTGCTTCTCTTGGCTGAGCACCCTGAGCAGTTTCATGAATTAATAGTAACACTGAATTGCATTCGGTTTATCTTGTCTCTACAGCAATCAGCCCCCAGAGAGGGCACAGAAGCACGCAAGGTCACACAGCGGGTCTGGGGGGACCGGAGCCCAGCTGAAGAGGTCAGGAGCCACTGCTTCTTGCTACTTTCCAAGCAGGGTCTCCGCAGGCTCTGGACGAGTCCGCACTTCCACCCCACTCAGAGTCCTGGGTCTCTGCAGGTCCCGGATGCGTCTGCATTTCCACCCGGACCAGGGACCCCACGCCCGACACCCCGACTCTCACCCGCCGGCACACCGCACAGTGCAGAGAGGGCGCCCGCGGCGCGCACCGCGACCGCCATGATGGAACTGCACGAGCGCCTCAATTCAAGCTGCCTGCCCTACTGCCTGATTCGACCAGTCCTTGTCGGAAAGGCCAAACTCGGCCGGCGTTAAATTCTCGAGGTCAGAAGACCGCGTCGTAGCTCAGGCTGTGGTAGGGTAGGGAAAAGTCCAGACCAGAGAGTAAATTCAGTCCGGTACAGCGGTGGACAGACCCACCCCCACAGGGGTCCTTGAGTTAGGACCCCGAAGCGGAGCTTGCGTAGACTGGAGTGGGCGGGGCCGACTCTGTCTCTGGGAGGGGAGTGGGTGGCTTGATGATGGATTTTGAGTGTGCTGTTGCTGGTGTGAACTATGGAACGGACCTTCCCAGCCAGAACTGTAGTAACTACTACAGTGTCAAAGCATTTAAGAGGAAAGAAGACTTAAGAAACAAAAGCATCTCTTATCGCTTCTTACCGAAGCGCTGAAAGTGAAGATGCAAGAGCCGAATAAAATAAGCAAAGCTTATAGAGAAATTGTTCATATCCAACTACAGTAAAGCTCTGGTCTATGTATTTGTTAAGCATATCAGTTGTCTTTGATTTCACATGTATTTATATTTTCATTATAATTTATATTTTTAATATTTTAATTCTTTTTTTAAACTTTATTATTGGATAGAGACAGAGAGAAATTGAGGGGAAAGGAAGATAGAGATGGACAGAGATAGAGAGACACCTGCAGCCCTGCTTCACCACTCGTGAATCTTTCCCCCTGCAGGTGGGGACCGGGAGCTTGAACCCGGGTCCTTGCGCACTGTAGTGTGTGCGCTTAACCAGGTGCGCCACTGCCTGGCCCCTATAATTTATTTTTTAAGATGTATTTATTTTTGACCGAGGGAGAAGTTGAGAGTGATGGGGAGAATAGATACACAGAGAGAGCAATGCTTCACCACTCATGAAGCTTCTCCTTCCCTCCCCTAGGTGGGGACGAAGGGTTTGAACCCAAGTTCTTGAGCGTGGTTTAAAGTGTACAACTCAACCGGGGGCGCCACTGTCCGTATCCTCGCTAAATTAAAAAGAAAGGGATTAAATACACCCATTGCTCCCAGAGATCCTAGTAAGAGGCATTCTTAAAGTGATGGGTTAGAGAGGAAGAAATAGCACCTGATACTTAATATATTAAGGTATCTACAAAGCTAACCCTCAACAATTCCTTCTCTTCCTGCATGTCATCCCTTCCATCAAATACTGTAGTGTTTGTCGCCTCCATTGAATCTCGCCTGGCCTTATTACTTTCTTTGACCGGCCTCCGGATAGTGTAATTTTTATTGATGTCTTAAGATAACTAGTTCTGGGAGCCGGGCGGTAGCGCAGTGGATTAAGCGCACAGGGCGCGAAGCACAAGGACCGGCCTAAGGATCCCGGTTTGAGCCCCCAGCTCCCCACCTGTAGGGGAGTCGCTTCACAGGCAGTGAAGAAGGTCTGCAGGTGTCTATCTTTCTCTCCCCCTCTCTGTCTTCCTCTCCTCTCCCCATTTCTCTCTGTCCTATCCAACAACAAAGACATCAATAACAACAACAACTACAACAATAAAATAACAGGGCAACAAAAGGAAATAAATAAATAAATATTTTAAAAAGGTAACTAGTTCTGGGAGTTGGGCGGTAGCGCAGCTGGTTAAGCACACGTGGTGCAAAGCGCAAGAAAGGATACCGGTTTGAGGCCCCGGCTCCCCACCTACAGGGGAGTCATTTCACAGGCAGTGAAGCAGGTCTGCAGGTGTCTCTCTTTCTCTCCCCCTCTCTGTCTTCCCCTCCTCTCTCCATTTCTCTCTGTCCTATCTAACAATGACGACATCAATAACAACAACAATAATAACTACTACAACAATAAGAAAAACCAAGGGCAACAAAAGGGAAAAAGTAGCCTCCAGGAACAGTGAATTCCTGGTGCAGGCACCAAGCCCCAGCGGTAACTATGGAGGCAAAAAGAAAAAAAAAAATACAC
This sequence comes from Erinaceus europaeus, assembly GCF_950295315.1. NCBI lineage: Eukaryota > Metazoa > Chordata > Mammalia > Eulipotyphla > Erinaceidae > Erinaceus > Erinaceus europaeus. Next base: position 62,597,885 of record NC_080164.1, read on the forward strand.
AACCCAAAGAAGAAGCATACAGGAGATAGCTTACCCATTAGAGTGAACACCACCATGTGCAAATATCCAGATATGAACCCTGGCCTCCACACAAGAGCACTATGAAAGCGGGAAATTTAACAAGCAGTAGAGTGGAGCTGTGATGTCTCTCCCTCTCAGTCTCATGTCTATTATCTGGAATAAAGGGGAAAAAAAAGAGAGAGAGAGAGCCTCCTTCTCCCCCCTGGATGGAGAGGGATTAGTTCCAGATGACCTTGCAAGCTGCATTCTGACTTACTTGGGACTGGTACAGCCAAAATGTGGATGTGGGGTTACCCTGCTCTCAGACAAGGAGCTGGGAGCAACTTCAGTCCTCAGAATACCTTTTGTAGCTGGACCAAGTGGCCATATTTGGTGCTTTCCATCAGAAGAATGGAAAAAATTGTTAAAAGCAGAAGCCTGGGGGGCCAGGAGGTTGTGCACCCAATGGAGCAGCATGTTACAGTACACTAAGACCAGGGTTCAAGGACCCACCCCTCACCTGTAGGGGGGGGTAGTGAGGGGGGGAAGCTTCACAAGAGGACAAACACTACAGGTGTCTCTCTTCTCCCTCTCTTCCTTCTCAATTTCTCTCTGTCTCTAGCCAACATAAATAAATATTAAAAAGAAGAAGAAAAATAAGTAAATAAGAAGGCAAAGGAGAGGAAGGAGGAGGAGAAAAGCCTGGAGCTAGGGAGATATAACACTGGTTAAGCAAATGTTTTCATGCCTGAGGATCTGAGGTCCCAGATTCAATCCCCAGCTCCACCATAAGCCAGAGTTGAGCCATAACTCTGGTCTCTCTGTCTCTTCATACCTTTCTCTCTGTATATCTCTCACTCATTAATAAATGAATAAAATATTATAGAAAGAGATGGGGGGCTGGACCCCTCCTTGATTTATCAGACAAGGATTTTCAGGAGATTTCTCTAGGTCTATGTTTCCTGAAAGCTACCTAGTAGATGTAGAAAGTTCAAGGCTGGATATTAATTGCTCTACTAAAGGATGCGGGGAGATGTGGAGGGATCTCTATACTTTTCTCCTATTACCACAGATTTTTAGTTCATTAAGGGTGAACAGAGAGGAGGGTTGGGAAACTTTGGACTCCCTCCCAATGCAGAAACCAGTTTCAGGAGGAACTGTTTGAATATAAACAAGAGTTCTCTAGAGGTCTTCTTCTAGCGTTTGCCCTTCTTCCGTAGCCAGTCAACAGCGTCAGGTTGGGACTGATGTAAAGTTTCAAGACCTCCTTTGAATCTGGAGAGGTGGCAGTCATTGACTATGTGGGTCATAGTCTGTCTGTAGCTGCAGGGGCAGTAGAGGTAATCCACCATCAGAGAGAAAGGGGAGACTTTTGAGGACTGATAAAATGGTTTCTTATAGACCTAGGGGTCCAGGGACAAGCAATCTCTTAAGTCAGGGGGGAGGGAATAACATTATCCTTTCTCACTTTAGCAGTCTGTTTTGCTGTTGTCTCTCACTGTGGCACTAATGGCCAGGATGGCACAGCAGGTGCCCAGCAAGCAAGTTTTCTTCCTGCTCAGCAGGGCAGAAGAGCCATGGGGTGAAAGCTTCCTAGGGATCATAGCTGTTGATTCCTAGCAGTTTCTGTTTCTTCTGGGCTATGGAACTAAAAATATAAGGGGTGGACAAAAAATAATAAAGATTTTAATTTCCTGAGTGGCTCAACATAACTAGAAAAATGGAACAGGGCAGGGTGGGATGAGGTGGGACTCACTGCCAGTCCTTGATACCTTGCCTTTACTGGCCTGCTTGTGTCTGAAATTTTCACTCATAAATGTGGTCCTTTGTGACAGTTTCTCATCCAAAAGCCCTTGTTGCAATGCACTGTTCACTGTTAACAGGAGGGTTTATCAAGAACTTATCAGGGATGTCTCCTCCCCCAATCAAAATACTCTAAAGTGTCATTGGCTATCAGAGTACTGTTGGGATGCATTGGATCGACCTTCCCGTGGTGCATCCCGTGAGTACCCATTCATTGGGGAAACTGACTATCCTTCCTAGCCGACTGAATCCACATGGATCCCAGTCACTTTCACAGCCAGCAACAAGCAGCAACAAGCAAGCGTCAACCCAGCTTTGACCTAGCACGTTATGATTGGGCCCTCCTCAATCGCTATGGAACAGGCCATGGCCGGTGCGCCGCTATGTTCCATCGCTGGGGAGCCAGAGACAACCCGAACTGCCCCTGCGGCTCCAGACAGACTATGACCCACATAGTCAACGACTGCCACCTCTCCAGATTCAAAGGAGGTCTCGAAACTTTACATCAGGCTCAACCTGACGCTGTTGACTGGCTACGGAAGAAGAGCAAACGCTAGAAGAAAGAAGAAGAGTACTGTTAGGGGAACTCCAGTCCCCAGAAACCTAATAGGTTTTCTCATTACCCCAACATTCCCTTTGTCACTTCTTGGTAATCAAACACTTTTGCCAAAAACAAAACAAAACAAAAAAATCTTTGGCACCATAAGCCAGAGATCTGAGCAAAGAGCCAGTAAAATAAGTAAATAAATAAGTCTAACCTACCAAATGCACTCCCTTCATGTTCTCTCCTAGGGATGGTGGATAGTATTTCAAGTGCTTTTCTTTCTCTTTCTCTCTCTCTCTCTCTGTGGATATACCTCTAACTGGCCATCACAATCACTGGCTGCTTTCAGTTTGAAAGGCCATAGTTCATATATATATATATATATTTTTTTTTCTTTCCACTGATGCTATCTAGGGTTTGTTTTTGAAAAGCCTATGGCATGAGTGAAGGTAGACAGCATAATGGTTATGCAAAGAGACTTTCATGCCTGCAGCTCCAAAGTCCCAGGCTCAATCCCCCAGCACCACCATAAACCAGAGCTACTCAGTGCTCTCGTAAAAGAAAGACCTCTGATTTAGTATTTATTCCTTTGCTTTAGGAGGTTTTTCTCCAGTTTGGAAAAAAAATAAGAAATTCTACTGTTACTAGTTTTACATGGCAAGAGGAAGTCACATAAGTATAAAATAGGGGGCTGGGCAGTGGCACACATGGTTAAGTGCACAGGCTATCATGTGCAAAGACTCAGGTTCAAGCCCCTGGTCCCCAACTGCAGAGGAAAGCTCCACAAATGGTGAAGCAATGTCTCTCCCTATCTCTATCTCTTTCCCTCTTTCTCTCTCTCCCATTTTCTCTCAATTTCTCTCTCTTATCAAATCAGTTTTTAAAACCTTAAAAAGAATTAGGGGGGAGTCGGGCTGTAGCGCAGCCGGTTAAGCGCAGGTGGCGCAAAGCACAAGGACCGGCATAAGGATCCCGATTCAAACCCCGGCTCCCCACCTGCAGGAGGATCACTTCACGGGTGGTGAAGCAGGTCTGCAGGTGTCTGTCTTTCTCTCCTCCTCTCTGTCTTCCCCTCCTCTCTCCATTTCTCTCTGTCCTATCCAAAAATGACAACAACAATAATAACTACAACAATAAAACAACAAGGGCAACAAAAGGGAATAAATAAATAAAATTAATATTTAAAAAATTTTTTTAAAAATTAAAAAAAAAAAAGAATTAGGGGCCGAGTGGTGGCACACCTGGTTGAGTGCACATGTTAGAAAAAAAGACTGGTGATAGTCAGAATAATTTTCCACAAAGATATCCATGCCACCTGAAAAGAACCTATAGATACACTATCTTACAGGCAAAATGGGCTTTGAAAGATGTAATCAAGAGCTCAGATCCTGAGAAAGGGAGAAAATTCTGGATATTCAAATGGACCCAATTTAATCACAAGGGTCATTGAAATCAGAGAACATTTCTTGGGTAGATAGCATAATGGTTATGCAAGGAGACTCTCACCCCTGAGACTTCAGAAGTCCCAGGTTCAATCCCCTGTACCACCATAAGCCAGAGCTGAAGAGTACTCTGATGAGAGAGAGAGAGAGAGAGAGAGAGAACACATTTCTTACCGAGGAAGAAACTTGTGGCATGAGAAAATTCAATCAAGTTTTTGCTTTGAGGATAGAGGAAGGATACCATGAGTCAAGGGATGTGACAGTATCTAGAATTTTGGAATGACCCTTTGCTTAAGCCAGCATGGAAATAAGAATCTCAGTGCTTGAGAGCACACATTTCCATGCACTACGGAACGTGGTGGTCCCTGGTTCAAGCCCCCCCCCTCCACATCTGAAAGGGGGGAGCTTCACGAGAGATGAAGCAAGTACTGCAGGTATCTCTCCCTCTCCGTTTCCCCTAATACAGTGGAGTCCATAGCAGGAGACTAGGAGCGATGTCCTTTTTCACTAGGTCCAAATGTCTGTGCTCTGGCCACAGCCCTGCAGCCTTCTAGAGGATTCAAGGAGTGACAGGGGGCATTCCCACTCCGCCCAGTCAGGGCAGGGCTGTCCAATCCCAAATGCGACAGGGCTGCTGCCAGTTGTGGGATCGCTAACTCCCCCGGGAGGGCGCTCCCTGAAGGCTCCAGCGGACTGACCAGCCTGCTGCCCTTTTCCTCCCAGCCAGTCCGGGAGGACGACACCGCATCTTCGCCTCCCCTCAGGAGACACGGTCACAGCCACAAGTGCCCTCTGGTGCCCAGCGCTCCCATACTGCCCTGCACCGCAGATCTAGGAACAGGTTGCCGGCTACATGGACTCTGTCCGGGAGTCCCATATTTTACAGCCTTCCCAGGCGAATTGTACCCCTCTTACCCCACAATCTTGTCGACCATTATTAAATCACTAATAATAAGAAGAAATTGAGTGGTCCGGGAGGTGGCACAGTGGATGAAGCATTGGATTCTCTACCATGGGGTCCTGAGTTTGATCCCCGGCAGCACATGTACCAGAGTGATATCTGGGTCTCTCTGTCCTCCTATCTTTCTCATGAATGAATAAATAAATTCTTCAAAAAGAAAGAAAGAGAAATTGAAGAATAAGAAAACACAAAGCAGAACTTGGACTGGGTTTGGTGTATTGCACCAAAGTAAAAGACTCTAGGGTGGGGGAGAGGGTTCAGGTCTTGGAACATGATGGCAGAAGAGGACCTAGAGGGGGTTGAATTGTTACATATGGGAAACCAAGAAATGTTATACATGTACAAACTACTGTATTTTACTGTTGACTGTGAACCATTTTCTTCTTCTTCTTCTCCTTCTCCTTCTCCTTCTCCTTCTCCTTCTCCTTCTCCTTCTCCTTCTTCTTCTTCTTCTAGCATTTGCCCTTCTTCCGTAGCCAGTCAACAGCATCAGGTTGAGCCTGATGTAAAGTTTCGAGACCTCCTTTGAATCTGGAGAGGTGGCAGTCGTTGACTATGTGGGTCATAGTCTGTCTGTAGCCTCAGGGGCAGTTCGGGTCGTCTCTGGCTCCCCAGCGATGGAACATAGCGGCGCACCGGCCATGGCCTGTTCCATAGCGATTGAGGAGGGCCCAATCATAACGTGCTAGGTCAAAGCCGGGTTGACATGATGAGGTGTTTGTTCTTTACCTCAGCTGACTGCCAACTCTGTTTCCAAGAGTCTGAAACAGAGAAGTTCAGTGTAGGCGTAGGGGACCAGATTGGGTGTGAACCATTAATCCCCCCCAATAAAGAAAAAAAAAGTTAAAAAAAAAAGCAGAGTCTCATGTGTAGAAAGCACGAACATTTTACTTATTTAAAGAACTAGGATCCTGGAGAACAAAAAGTAAAAGCATGGTCAATAACTGAAGGAACCAAAGTCCCTGAGAGAGGCTACAGTAGGCTTTTATAAGCTTCATGGTAGCAGTTACACTAAAGTCTTCTCTTTATATAGTTTTGTCTTTTCAAGGATGTCATATTAAAAGGACTGTTAGTATGTAGCCATTTGAGTAACTTCTTTCTCCAGTCTTTGTGGTTGTTTTTATCTATAGTCAGTGCTTTTTATCCTGATCCAGCTGCCATTTAACCTAACTTGTCAGAAGAAAGTGCTAAGTAACATATCTACTTTCATCCTATTTACCAGAAGATATGGCCATGCTTAGCTAAGGTAAATGTAGTCTTTATTCCTGTCCCCAGGATAAAATTCTATTTACTGTGGAAGGTGGGAAGAAAGCATAATGGGGCTATAAGATCTTAGGAACAAAATTGATAAACTGTCATATATCCAGAGGAAAAACAAATAGCATGAGCATATCTCTAGGTCCAACATTTCTGATGAAGATTTACTATGAATTAACATGTTAAAGAAAATTTAAGAGCAAAAAATTAGGAGAAGCAAAATGTACATGATTGGTCTATGTTTTAACAAAACAGAAATGAAACATAGCTTTCTCAACGTCTTCTGTAAAACTTGGCAGATTGAGCTTCCTTAGAGTACTGCCAGTCATATCCTCCAATTTACCTGAATAAAAACAGGTAACTTGTTCACAATCAGATTAGCCCTTGGACATGTATGGTCATATAGGGTAGACTAAAGATGCCAAGATTGATAACCATTTTGAAGAAAGCATTACACACACCCTCAAAAAAAGTCAGTCTGACCTGGACACAGACCTAAATATCAGAAGAAGCATTATTTTCTAATTAAAGTGTGAAACTGTGCCTTGATCAGTTCTCTTCAACCTCAGTCTCCCAGTTTATGATGATATACATTCACACTAGGGAACAGAGTAGGTAGAAGAAAATAGATATTACTACCACTAACTAACAAACCCCTCTCACTAGGAGACCAACCATAACTCTCCCAGTCTAAGCGTTAAAATTAAAAACACCATTAAGGTCTTGTGATATTTTGCTAAAGAAAGACCTCTAAAAGGATTATGTTATATAAAGGGATGATGCTTTCTTCAGAGAAAGAGAGAGAAACAGAGAAATTAAGGAAATTCAGATCTGGATACAGAGTACCAAGTAGTATCCACAAAAAGAAGAGAAGCTTTTCTATGTAAGATCCAAGAAGAGGAGTCAGAATTGCAAGAGGGAACCCAAGATGACCAAATTTCTAGTAGAAGCAACATGCAGGAGTTCAGGAGACAACCATAGGCAAATAAGTCAATAGTAATGCACAGCAAGTGTGCAGGGTGAAGCAGGTATATTGTAAAGATGATTATGAGTCGTCCAGGAGGTGGAGCAGTGAGTAAGCCATTGGACTCTGAAGCACAAAGTCTGTAGTCCAATCCCTGACAGCACATATACCTGAGTAGTGTCTGGTTTCTCTCTCTCTCTCTCTCCTCTTTCTCACTAATACATAAATTTTTTTAAAAGGTGATTACAAGAGAACCGTTTCATTTTACACTCTGAGTTCCCCCCTCATAGAGGAAGTTTTTTTTTTTTTAAGTGGACACAATTTTATTTTATTGTTATTATCTTTATTTATTTATTGGATAGAGACAGTCAGAAACTGAGAGGGGGAGGGGTGATAGAGAGGGAGAGAGACAGAGAGACACCTGCTGCCCTGCTTCACCACTCCTGAAGCTTTCCTCCTGCAGGTGGGGACCAGGGGCTTGAACCTGGGTCCTTGTGCACTGTAACATGTGCTCTCAACCAGGTGCAAGTGGACACAATTTTACACACTTCCCTTTAATATGTGAATTATGTGGTCCCTTCCATGAGTGCGGTGGGCCTTGCACAGACACAATGTCATAGCTACAGGGCTATATTATTCAGATGGAAATCTATATATAGAAAGAGGGAGGGAAACTAGGCTTCAGAGCATTCTCATATAGTGGCGGACTCAAACCTGGGCTGCATGCATGCTCACTCTTAGTAGTGAGTTTATCCCTTAGGCCATTTGGTCCTTCCCATTGAATCTTCCCAAGTTTATGATTGCTTCCATCCACAGTGTACAGCAGCAGTGATACCGCTAATTTCTGAGGCTGAATCTTAAAAGACCAGCTTTTTAGATGATTCCTGGTAGACATCCAAGGTTAACAGTCACTGAGATATCTACAAAGTCTCCCCAAGAATACAAAGAAATGTAGCAGGAGTGAGCATAAACCATGAGCACTAAATACACACATCCCAGACCTTTCTCTTTTTTCAGCACAAATCGTTGCTGCAGTGGTGTCCTCAGAAAAAAATTGTATTGTGGTCCAGGAGGTGGCACAGTGGATAAAGCATTGGATTCTCAAGCATGAGGTCCTGAGTTCAATCCCCAGCAGCAGATGTACCAGAGTGATGGCTGGTTCTTTCTCTCCTCCTATCTTTCTCATGAATAGATAAATAACTTTTATTAAAAATTTAAAAAATTAGTTATACATGTTCATTCTACTTTAAAAAAAAAAAAAGAAACAGCCCCACACGTATGGACATCTAATCTTTGACAAAGGGGCCCAGACTATTACATGGGGAAAGCAGAGTCTCTTCAACAAATGGTGTTGGAAACAATGGGTTGAAACATGCAGAAGAATGAAACTGAATCACTGTATTTCACCAAATACAAAAGTAAATTCCAAGTGGATCAAGGACTTGGATGTTAGACCAGAAACTATCAGATACTTAGAGGAAAATATTGCCAGAACTTTTTTCCGCATAAATTTTAAGACATTTTCAATGAAACGAATCCAATTACAAGGAAGACTAAGGCAAGTATAAACCTATGGGACTACATCAAATTAAAAAGCTTCTTCACAGCAAAAGAAACCACTACCCAAATCAAGAGACCCCTCACAGAATGGGAGAAGATCTTTACATGCCATACATCAGATAAGAGTTTAATAACCAACATATATAAAGAGCTTGCCAGACTCAACAACAAGACAACAAATAACCCCATCCAAAAATGGGGGGAGGACTTGGACAGAATATTCACCACAGAAGAGATCCAAAAGGCCGAGAAACACATGAAAAAATGCTCCAAGTCTCTAATTGTCAGAGAAATGCAAATCAAGACAACAATGAGATATCACTTCACTCCTGTGAGAATGTCACACATCAGAAAAGGTAACAGCAGCAAATGCTGGAGAGGGTGTGGGGTCAAAGGAACCCTCCTGCACTGCTGGTGGGAATGTCAATTGATCCAACCTCTGTGGAGAACAGTCTGGAGAACTCTCAGAAGGCTAGAAATGGACCTACCCCATGACCCTGCAATTCCCCTCCTGGGGATATATCCTAAGGAACCCAACACATCCATCCAAAAAGATCTGTGTACACATATGTTCTTGGCAGCACAATTTGTAATAGCCAAAACCTGGAAGCAACCCAGGTGTCCAACAACAGATGAGTGGCTGAGCAAGTTGTGGTATATATACACAATGGAATACTACTCAGCTGTAAAAAATGGTGACTTCACCGTTTTCAGCCGATCTTGGATGGACCTTGAAAAAATCATGTTGAGTGAAATAAGTCAGAAACAGAAGGATGAATATGGGATGATCTCACTCTCAGGCCGAAGTTGAAAAACAAGATTAGAAAAGAAAACACAAGTCGAACCTGAAATGGAATTGGAGTATTACACCAAAGTAAAAGACTCGGGGGTGGGTGGGTGGGTGGGGAGAATACAGGTCCATGAAAAATGATGAATGAAATAGTGGGGGTTGTATTGTTAAATGGGAATCTGGGGAATGTTATGCATGTAAAAAAAAAAAAAAAAAGAAGTAGAAACGCAAAGCAGAAATTGACTGAGTTTGGAGTATGGCACCAAAGTAAGAAAGCAGAAGTATACTAGAGTTTGCAGTGAGTACCCTCCCTAACACTTCCTCTCCACTATTCCAAGCTTTGGGTCCATGATTGCTCAACAATTTGTTTGGCTTTGTATGTTAACTCTCTTTTCAGTCACCAGGTTCCAGATGCCATCAGGATGCTAGCCAGGCTTCCCTGGATTGAAGACCCCACCAATGTGTCCTGGAGCTCAGCTTCCCCAGAGACCCACCCTACTAGGGAAAGAGAGAGGCAGACTGGGAGTATGGACCGACCAGTCAACGCCCATGTTCAGCGGGGAAGCAATTACAGAAGCCAGACCTTCTACCTTCTGCAACCCTCAATGACCCTGGGTCCATGCTCCCAGAGGGATAGAGAATGGGAAAGCTACTGGGGAGGGGGTGGGATATGGAGATTGGGCGGTGGGAATTGTGTGGAGTTGTACCCCTCCTACCCTATGGTTTTGTTAATTAAGCCTTTCTTAAATAAAAAAAATTTTAAAAAAAACTATCTCTCCAGTTCAAAATTAAAACCAAATTTCTGAAAGTTAGCACGTTGAAGAAAAACCAAGCCCTTTCCAAATGTCAGAAACACAATATTGTTTTTTTCTCTTACTGGGCAATGAAAAATGGGTGACAAGGACGGTCTCCAAGGATAAGACACACTTTTTTTTCTCATCCTCTCCCTCCCCTTCTTTAAAAAAAATTTTTTTTTTATTATCTTTATTTGCTTATTGGATAGAGAGGAGACAGCCAGAAATTGAGGAGATGGAGGAGGATGGGGGAGAAAGAGAGACAGAGACAGACAGAGAGAGAGACCTGCAGCACTGCTTCACCATTCGTGAAGCTTTCCCCATGCAGGTGGGGGCTGGGGACTCGAACTCAGGTCCTTGTGCACTGTAACATGCGCATTCAACCAGGTGAGACACCACCCAGCCCCCCTCCCCTTCTATTCTCCCTGCACTACAACAAATCTGCCGCTTTTTTTTTTTTTAAAGTACAGAGACAAATTGAGAGGGCAAAGGGATAAAGAGAAGAAGAGAGACAAATACACCTACAGCACCACAGCACTGCTTGCAAAGCTTCTCCATTGCAGCTGGGAACCAGGTCCTTGAACCTGGGTCCTCCAACATAGCAATGTGTGTGTTCATTGGGGTGTGCGTTCACTGGCCACTCCCTTGCGAATGGTACCTCCTCTTCCATACAATTTGGTTTAAATTGACAACTCTTTTATCTGGAGCTGACCATTTATTTATTCATTTATTTATTTCCTTTTGTTGTCCTCCTTTTTTTTTAACTGCTGTAGTTATTGTTGTTGCTATTGATATCATCGTTGTTGGATAGGACAGAAAGAGAGAGAGGACGGGAAGACAGAGAGGAGGAGAGAAAGACAGACACCTGCAGACCTGCTTCACCGCCTTTGAAGCGACGCCCCTGTACGTGGGGAGCTGGGGGCTTGAACTGGGATTCTTACCCGGGTCCTTGCGCTTTGGGCCACGTGTGCTTAACCCGCTGAGCTACAGCCCGATTCCCAGCAGCTGATTTTTTTTAAAAAAACTTTAAAAAAAAAAATCTTTTCATTTATTTATTACTGGACAGAAACAGAAAGAAATTGAAAAGGGAGGAGCGGGTGAGAGAAGGGAAGAGGTAGAGAGACACTTACAGTCTTGCTTCACCACTTGTTAGGATTTTCCCCCTGCAAGTGGGGACCAGGGGCTTGAACCTGCCCCTTGCACATTGTAATGTGAGCGCTTAACCAGGTGCGCCACCGCCTGTCCTCCCCCCCCCCTTTTTTTTTAACCAGTGCATTGCTCAGCTCTGGCTTATGGTGGTAAGGAAGAATTGAACCTAAGATCTGAGAGTATCTATTTGCATAACTATTAAGCTCTCTCCCCCGCCCTGGGAAATGATTTTTTGGAAAACGTCATATTAAAGCTTCGTTGCCCGCCGAGACCTCTGGGACTTGTAGTCTGTGCAAAAGTCAGGTCTCGATTGGAGGCGAGGGCATCAGAAGTCTTTGCGCAGGCGCATTGCTTTCCTAACAAGAAGCGGTGGTGTCTTCCTGGTTCCCGGACACTGCGGGAAGGTGGAGGCTGTAGGTTTGTGTCTTCGCGGAGTGGCGTGAGTGCATCGGTGGAGATAAAGGGACAGTGAGAACCAGGGGGAGGTGCAATGGGAACAGAAGGGGTCTCGCGGGTGGAGTCAACCTGCATAGTGCAGTGTGAGTGGGGACGTCCCCTGTCCGCAAGATGGCCTATGGAAAATCTGTCCTTCCCCAGAGTACTGCGTTCCTTAGGGGCCTGGGTACTGTGACTGAAGGTCTTCCAGTGCACGCCCACTGTATTTCAATTCACAACTTCCTTTTTTTTTTTCTAATATTTTATTTTATTTTATTTTAAGGAGAAAGAGACTCACATTGAGACCAGAGCACTACTCAGCTCTTGGCTTATGGTGTTGCTGGATGTTGATTGAACCCAGGAGTCCTGAACCTCCTCATGAGTGATCGGGTAGGAAAGTAGCAGAGTGCTAGGAAATTTTGAGGGAGGCGTATAAAAGCTAAGGACAAGGCAGTTTCTTGTCACTTAAGGTGAAAATATATAATTAAATTTTTTTATTGGAAAGTTAGTGGTTTACAGTATAGTCTTACTTATAGGGACAGCCTCTGACCTCCCTTTGGTGTCCAGGAGATACACAAGGTCCCCAGTGTCCCTTCAACCTGTCCCTTACCCTCCTTCCCCACAGTCCTTTGGTTTGGTGCAATAGGCCACACCCATTCCAAGTTTCACCTTATGTTTTCCCTTACTGTTATTTATTCTTAAGTTCCACCTATAAGTGATATCATTCGGTGTTGATTTTTCTCTTTCTGGCTTGTTTCACTTAACACGAAGCCTTCTGACAATGATAGTGCAAAGGAGATGACCATATCTTTACAAAATATTTTATTAGTGATTTATGTAATTATAAAATAATAGGTATAATTCTACACCAATCGTATCACTTTTTCCCCCTCTCTATTGGGGGGCGGGGGACTAACAGTTTACAGTCACCAGTAAAATGCAGTAATTTATACATGTGTAACATTTCTCAGTTTTTCACATAACAGTTCAACCCCCTGTAGGTCCTCCTCAGCCATCATGTTCCAGGACCTGAACACTTCCCGGCACCCCAGAGTCTTTTACTTTGGTGCAGTACACCAAACCCAGTCCAAGTTCTGCTTTGTGTTTTCTTATTATCCAACTTCTTTTAAAAATTATTATTAGTGATTAATAATGATGATCAACAAGATTGTGGGGTAAGAGAAGTACAATTCCATACAATTCTCACTGCCAGAGTTCCATATTCTTTCTCGATTGGAAGATTCCCTATTCTCTATCTCTCTGGGAGTAAGGACCAAAGATCTCTATAGAGTGCCAAAAGTAGAAGGTCTGGCTTCTGTAATTGTTTTTCCACTGGACATGGGCATTGGCAGGTTGATCCATACCCCTAGCCTGTCTCTGTCTTTCCCTAGTTGGGTAGGACTCTAAGGAGGTGGGGTTTCGGGACACATTGGTGAGGTCGTCTAGCAAGGGCAGTCAGGTTGGCGTCATTGTAGTATTTTTCAACTTCTGTCTATGAGTGAGATCATCACATATTCATCCTTCTCTGACTTATCTCACTTAACATGATTCCTTCAAGCTCCATCCATTCCATCACTTCTTTATCCAGCCATCTATTGATGGACATTTAAATCACTACCACTCCTTGACTATTGTGAGTAGTGTAGCTATGAACATAGGGTGCATATGTTCCTTTGAATTAGTGTATTCACATCTTTTGTATATATGCCTAAGAATATTTTTATTTGTTATTAATGGTATTTTATAAGATTACAGTATACAGTTCCACACCACACCCACCACCAAAAGTTCTGTGTCCCCACCCTCCCACCTTTATTTATTGGACAGAGACAGCCAGAAATCGAGAGAGTAGGGGAGATAGGGAGAGAGAAAGAGAGACACCTGCAGCCCTGCTTCACCACTTGCAAAGCTTTCCCTCTGTAGGTGGGGACTGGGGCCTCAAACCCGGGTCCTTGAGCACTGTAACGTGCGCTCAACCAGGTACGCCACCACCCAGTCCTAGTTTTTTTTTTTTTTGCTTTATATCTTTTTTTTCTTTGTTGGGAGATTAATGGTTTGAGTCAACAGTAAAATACAATAGTGTGTACACGCATAACATTTTCACACAGCAATACAAGCCCCACTCTGTCCTCCTCTGCCATCATGTTCTAGGACCTGAACCCACTCCTCCACCCCAGAGTCTTACTTTGGTGCAATACACCAACTCTATTCCAAGTTCTGCTTAGAGTTTTCCTTTCTGATCTTGTTTTCCGATTTCTGTCTATGAGTGAGATCATCCCATATTCATCCTTATCTTTCTGGCTGATCTCACTTAGCATGATTCCTTCAAGCTCCATCCAAGATGGGATGAAGAAGGTGAATTCACCATTTTTAATACCTGAGTAGTATTCCATTGTGCATATAGACCACAACTTGCTCAGCCACTCATCTGTTGTTGGACACCTGTGTTGCTTCCATGTTTTGGCTATTACAAATTGTGCTGCTATGAACATATGTATACAAAAATCTTTTTGGATGGGTGTATTGGGTTCCTTAGGATATATCACCAGGAGAGGAATTGCAGGGTTATGAGATAGGTCCACTTCTAGCCTTCTGAGGGTTCTCCAGACTGCTCTCCACTGGGGTTGAACCAATTTACATTCCCACCATTAGTGCAAGAGGCTTCCTTTGACCCCACAACTTTTCCAGCATTTTTTACTGTTGCCTTTTCTGATGTACGACATTCTCACAGGAGAGAAGTGGTATCTCATTGTTGTCATTATTTACATTTCTCTGACAATGACTTGGAGCATTTTTTCATATGTTTATTGGCCTTTCAGACCTCTTCTATGGAGATTATTCTGTTTATATCTTCTCCCCATTTTTGGATGGAGTCATTTGTTTTCTTGTTGCTGAGTTTGGTGAGCTCTTTATATGTTTTGGTCATCTTTTCAAGTCACATACATCTTAGTGTGCTTCTTTGCCTGGTGCATTTTACATCTGTGGCATAACAGTGTGATTTAGAAATTAGACAAAGTTTTGTGTAGAACAAATCTGGGCTGCCCAAGTGTTGCTGCTTTAGCACAGGGTTATGAATAGGGTGTTTTTCCCTTTGGAGAGGCTACTGGTATTTATTTGACATATCTCATCCAGATAATTATTTAAATTCTTTTCACTTTTTGTCTAGTCATCATTCTTAGCAATGTGGAATGTTAATTATAAATACAGTGTGAGTTTATATGTTTTTAATTCCCAGGAATATAATTTTGCTTCTAGAGTCATGGTAAAACAGCCCATTGTGTTCTAAGTAGCCTTAATTTCATAGTATGATATGATATGGGCTTGCTCTTAGCCTTGCTTTACCTTCCTTTTTTAGGTTATTGGGAATTGGGGGAGGAGGGGGGTGGGCAGTGGTGCCCCTGGTCCTCACTTGCAGGGGGGACCACTTCACTAGCAGTGAAGCAGGGCTGCAGGTATCTCTCTGTCTCTCTTTTGTTCTCTATTCCCCTTCCCTCTCAATCTCTCTATCTTGTCAAATTAAATACATAAAAAGTTAAAAGGGAGAGAGAGAAGGAGCCGAGTGGTGGCACACTTGGTTGAGCGCACATGTTACAGTGCTCAAGGACCTGGGTTTGAGCCCCTGGTCCCCACCTGCAGGGGGAAAGCTTTTTTGCAAGTGGTGAAGCAGTGCTGTAAGTGTCTCTCTCCCTCTCTATCATCCCTTCCCCCTTGATTCCTGGCTGTCTCTATGCAATAAATAAATAAAAATAATTTTTAAAAAGTAGAAAATGAAGGTGGATATATAACTCACTAGTATATGGAGATTTCTTGCTTCATGAATCAGAAAGTTACAAAACAAGCCTCATCTTTTTCATACTTCTCACCCCATACCTCTACCTCTTTAGGATTCTGCCCTTCAAGGAGAACACACAGGAGAAAATGGCTACTCTGTTTCCAAGTGCCAGATGCCAGGTGAGCTCTTTGTGTTTCTAAAATACCCTATTAATCTTCAGAATGTAGTCACTTTTGTTTCCCTATCTGGAGCTTCTTTGATCAAACAAAGACATGTGGATGAAGGACTCATGAGTAAGTGCTATTCCCATTTGATTTCAGTGTACTTTTCTTGCCTTGGACATATGCCCACTATCCTTTCAGCTGCTGTGACCTTCATTTTGTGTGGTTTTGCCTAAACACCAATAGGACAGCGTGCTGGTTCTAACCCTGACTTATCTTTCCACCCATGTATGGACTGAGTCAGATCCCATACTCCTGGAAGAATTGAGTTAGGTGGAAGAATATCACATATGTTAAAAGAGACCTCAGTGTTCTGAAGAGTTGTGTGTAAATGAAGACATAAGGTTTGCCCTATATCTGTCTAGAGATAGAGTCTTGATAGAGTCATAGTGTGGCTTAGAATTTATACAGACATATTGGAGATTTAGTGGACAGAAGATGTAATCTTACTGAATCAGAGGGATTCAGAGTGAAATGAGAAGTATCCTACAGATTATCTAATCAACATAATTATCTTGAGGTTTGTTAGAAAACTAAGATAATTGGTGAAATTTGAATAAGGTAGATAGATAGATAATAGCATACTAGTGTTATTTCCTTGACTTTTGTCATTATACTGGGATTATGGAATATGCACTGAACCATTTGTGGGTAAAGGGACACCATGTTTGCAGGTTACTTTTCAAGAAGTCAAGGAAAACTGACAGGGAAATAGCTGAACTTGTAAAGCACAGAACTTGCATACCTGAGGGTCCTGGTTCAGTTACCGGTGCTGCATGTACCAGAGAGATGCTCTGGCCTCTCTCTCTCTCTCTCTCTCTCTTTCTCTCTCTCTTTCTCTCTCTCTCTCTCACCAGAGTGATGCTCTGGCCTCTCTCTCTCTCTCTCACACATACACATACACACACACACACACACCCTCTGTGTTTCATATTAAATCAATAAAAACAACTATTTGAAAAGACAGGAGAGATAAAATATTAACATATGGGAAACTTAGGTGAAGGTACATGGTAGTTGTTATATTCTTGCAAATTTTCTGTAACTCTGAGTAAAGAGCCCATGGTATTTTGAACTTCATCAGTGAACACAATGTTGTGGGATTGTGACCAAGAATTTTATGTCTTAGAGGATTTTCTATTCTTCCCAAATGTTTCAAAGTCCTACTTTGTCAAAATCATTTCCCTTCCTCTCACTCCACATCTTCCTGGGCTGTCATCTCAATGACAGTTTTGTATGGTCCATGTAGACAGGAATATGAATAAGGAAGAATGTAATTATATTTCCAGGACACAGTGACATTTGAGGACGTGGCCGTGATTTTCACAGATGAAGAGTGGAACCTTTTGGATCCCATTCAGAGGGATCTGTATAAGGAGGTGATGCTGGAGAATTATAAGAGCATTGTCTCATTGGGTAAGGAGAACTTCCCAGGAGTTAGACTACTGTGTTCATGTAGAGCAGAACTGAGCTCCCTCAGTAGTTTCTTCTTGCAACATGAAGGCCCAGGACTGGGAGGAGCAGAACTGAGTATGTGTCTGTTTCTTATAGTTAATTTTCAAGAGGGACAAATACAAGAAGGTGAGTTAAATTTGCCTGGTTCTTTCCCCAAATCACCTGCCAGGTAACTAATCATGTCCACCTAGAGGACCAAGAGTGGAACTAGGGGTCATCATTCTTGAGGGTAAATTTTGCCTCAGAGACGCAGAAGAGGGGGGCAATAATTGTTTTTCCTGTAAAAGAGGGCAGAGGGTGGGAATACTAGATTGAGTCTCCCAGTAGAAGACAAGATATGTTCTTGATTCTTAATATCTGTATTAAATCCAGTCTTTGAGAGATACCCACATTTTGCAATTATAGAAACTCCTGTGACAAAGGTAGTAAAGTTGGATTCCTGTTGGTAATGAACACCATGCAGGAACTTCAAGAACAAAAACCCAAGAGTGTATAGATCTAGAAACAGGCCTAAATTAAGCAGTGGGCTGCACTCAAAGAAATCACCTTGCAGATTTCATATATGACAGGTCAAAAAAGCAGGTGTTAACACCATGTATCTTTAATTTTCCTGCAATGCCCATGATCTGCTTGTTTTAATAAAATCATTATACTGATACAAACAAAAATGGACACCTTCATTACAGGTTTTTAGTTTGGAGTGAGTGTGTGTGTGTGTGTGTGTCTGTTGTTGTTGTTGTTCCATTCTCTTTCTTGAACCAAGGACTCTTTCTTTTAATCTTAGCATTGCTAAAGCTGAGAGTGCTTCCATTCCTTCATGAGGAAAAAGTAATGTAACTCCAAATGGATTTTATAATCTTCCTGACTAATTCCTTTTCTGAATCAGAAAATTGAGAGGGAAGGGGGAGAGGCAGACACCTACAGCTCTACTTCACTACCTATGAAGCTTTCCTCTGGGGGACAGATGGTAGCACAGCTGGTTAAGTGCACACATTACAGTGCATAAGGACCCTGGTTTAAGCCCCTGGGCTCCACCTGCAGGTGTCTCTCAGTCTTTCTCACTCTGTATCTCCAAATCTTCCCTTTGCAAGTGGGAACCAGGAGTTAGAACCAGGGTCTTTTCACATAGTAACGTGTGCTCTAGCAGATATATCCTATATACTAGGTCTTGTATACCAACTGCACCACCATCCTGTCCCTCCAGAAATCTATTCTTAGCCACCATTTAGACATTCTGCATTTTCTGTACTCTGCCAAGTCTTAGAGCCTCTTCCTGGTGTATATTTCCTGCGTCTTGCATTTTTTTCTCTGCAAGTCTTGAAAGGATTAAACTGTAGAGTAGTTATGTTTTCATCTCGAGGTCACTTGGCTTATGTTTTCTCCTTGAGCAGGACTCCCAGTTCCTCAACCTGATAGGATTTTTCACTTGAAGAGAGAGGATGAAACTTGGATGGTTGATCTTCATGGATCTGAAAAGAAAAAATGTCCACAGAAAGTCTCTCTAGGTAATGGAATATGATAAACAGGGCAGTGGAGAGTCTTGGTTTGTGATTGTTAGTTGGATGTGTGGTGGAAAGCTTTTGACCATCACCTTTTTCTCAAATATTTTGCGGGGGCCAGGGATGGTGCACGCAGTTAAGTGCACATAGTAGTTAAATGCATAGTACTATGTGCAAGGATACATGCAAGGACACGGGTTCAGTACCTTGACCCCCATGCAGCTGGGATGCTTCATAAGTGGTGAAGCAGATCTGCAGGTGTCTATCTTTCTCTCTGTAAG
This sequence comes from Erinaceus europaeus, assembly GCF_950295315.1. Taxonomy (NCBI): domain Eukaryota; kingdom Metazoa; phylum Chordata; class Mammalia; order Eulipotyphla; family Erinaceidae; genus Erinaceus; species Erinaceus europaeus. Next base: position 62,616,812 of record NC_080164.1, read on the forward strand.
CCACTCCCTCTCAATTTCTCTCTGTCCTATTTAATGAAAAAGAACAACAATAAAAAAATGCCACCAGAAGCGGTGGATTCATAGTGCCAGCACCAAGCCCTAGCAACTAGAGGCAATAAATAAATAAATAAATTTTTTGATTTAGGGGCCAAGTGATGCCATGCCTGGCTGAGTGCACATGTTACCATGTGCAAAGGACTCAGGTTTAAGCCCTTAGTCCCTACCCTACCTGCAGGGGGCAGGCTTTATAAGTGAAGCGTCTATACCTATCTCCCCTTTCCTCTCGATTTCTCTGTCTATCCAACAAATAAACATTAAAAATAATTTTTAAAATTTGTTTTGCTTTACTGTTTGTTCTCTATCACCTGCAAGTTTTCATCTTTTTCTCTACACTTTAAAGTATTCATTTTTATTCATCAGATGTTTATTTTTTCAGATTTACTGTATTAACCATGGATACTTTGATAACCCTATTCCTCACCTTCCCCATCTTGTTCTTATATTTTCACCTTCCCCATCATGTTCCCCATATTTTCCTAACCTAATCATGTTCCCAATGGAAATTCTCCTCCCTTTTTTTTTTTTTTTAACTGCTCAGCTCCAGTTTATGGAGGTGCTGGGGGTGGGGGATTGAACCTGGGACTTTGGAGCCTTGGGTATTAGAGTCTCTTTGCATAGCCATTATGCTATTTACCTCTGAAATTCTCCTCTTTTCTATAACACATACTATCATTTATATACCCTAACTTCCTCATTCCCAACTGCTGATCTTTCCCTATGGTATAAGACTATTTGTGTGATTAGGCAATACAATAACAATACATCATTTTACAGATTTGTCATATGCTTTCTGCTATAATATTTCCTAGATGAGGAAAGAAACTACACATATGTTTTCTGTCCTTTCCAGATTTTGCAACTAAATCTGCAACTCAGTGTGCATCAAGAACAAAAACAGTAGAAACAATAAGGGGAAGACTTGGAAGGAGAGATCCTCTGCGTCCTAAATATGAAGTTCTTGCTCTGGAAGATGACTTGGAAACAGAGAAGGAAACCCCTGTGACAGAAACTTGTAATAACTCCTTTTCCCAAGTGGAAAGCTTACAGCCAGGGTCAGTCCTTCCCAAGAAAATTCTCACTAGAGAGAGAAACCAGGAATGTATTGAGTGTGGAAAAAGCTTTACTGTTCACTCATCTCTTATACGCCATCAAAGGACTCACAGTGGTGAGAAGCCTTACGAGTGTCTTGAGTGTGGAAAAGTCTTCAGTCACAGGAGCAGTCTCAGTAGGCATCTAATGTCTCATACTGGGGAGAGCCGTTATGAATGCAGTGCGTGTGGAAAAGCCTTTTTTGACCGTTCATCCCTAACTGTACATGGACGAATTCATACTGGAGAGAAGCCTTTTAAATGTAGTGAGTGTGGAAAAGCCTTTTTTGACCAATCCTCCCTTACTCGACACCAGAGAATTCATACTGGAGAAAGTCCTTATCAGTGTAGTCAATGTGGAAAGGCCTTTAGCCAGAAAAGCATACTTACTCGTCATAAGCTTATTCATACTGGCAGAAAGCCTTTTGAATGTAATGTATGTGGAAAAGCATTCTACGGTGTCTCCTCACTGAAAAGACATCAAAATGCTCATGCTGGAGCACCTCGTTATCAATGCAGTGAGTGTGAGAAAGCATTCTTTGATAGAGCATCCCTTACACAACATCAGAAGATTCACACTGGAGAGAGGCCATATGAATGCACCGAGTGTGGGAAGGCCTTTACTGTGAGATGTAGACTTACACGACATCTGAGAATTCATACAGGAGAGAAACCTTATAAATGCAGTGTGTGTGGAAAAGTTTTCAGTTCTAAGTCATCAGTTATTCAACATCAACGTCGTTATGCCAGACAGGGAATAGACTGAATTGGATAAAAGCTTTAGTTAAATAAAGGACCTCTGTAAAAATCTTAAGATAGGTCTGCATCTCTTAAGTCCATCATTTGAGCATTCTATCTGTTTTGACTAATACCTTCCCTTCTTTCACCTTTGCTGTTAACAGTATTTGAATAAACACTCTACACAGTGTATTATAGAACTGATACAGGATGCCAGAATCCGAATGTGAAAAAAGTTACCTTATTGCAGAAGTTTGTCATATTACACGATAAATGTTAGAAACTGATTCTCAGGCACATCTCTTGTCTGAGGTTCCAGGTATCACTGCACTTTAAATAACTGGAGGCTACAGCAGGAAAAAAAAGCAGAAAATAGCAGAACAGCACTGTTTACTCCAAATAGTACTTTTTACAGTTGTTATTCCTCTCAGAGCTTTTTTGGCTGCTGACCATGTTCTTTTTGGATCAGCTTTTTAACACTACTAGTTAGTATTTGTTGAGCACTTGCTGATTGGTGAAACACTCAGCTAAGAGTTTTACAAGGAATCAATTGTTTGGTCCTATAAAGTAACTACTAATTCAACAGATAGAACAAAACTGAAGTTTTTATTTATTATTATTTTTTAGGCATTAAATAATTTGTCCAAGGTGACACAACTAGTAAAATGTGAAGCTAGATCTTGAATATGGATCTGCCTTTAAAATCTATTCTCTTTACCATTATGACATAGGTCTGCTTTATAATTTATGTACATGTATTCTCTCAAGATTAAAAGCATTTGGAAATGTGATTTATATGTCTTTGTATCTCACATAGTGCCTTGTGAGTAATAATAGGTGTTAATAAATAGTTATCTTGATTAATGACTTCAGCCTACCAGGTTTTCCTATTTAAAATAGCTCTTGGGTTCATACTCTTTCTTTGAATTTTCAGTGTAGGCTATGCCTTCATTTGACTCAGACTCCCATTGCTGCTATAGTTACTTTCCAAACCCAATTCTTCCTTCTTGATTATTGAACAGTTATGGTGCCATTACACGTAAGCAACCAAATAGTCTTTCTCATAAATTCTGATATTAGTTAATCTGTCTTTATTCATCTTCATTAGTCAGCATGTTGCCTCCAAAGTAATCATGGAAGAGAAATTAGATAATATTTTGGAATGTTCCTAAAAGCCATCACTATTTCTTAATAGTAGCTGCACTAAAAAACTAGGAAAGTAAATAAGCACCTGAATATTTGGTTAACATCAATAGTCACTGTCACAGATTATGTTTTACATGTTACTGTTAAGCCAATCTTTTAAATTATCCTTTTCTGCCCAATCATTGCCTTAACCAACCCTAAAATAGCTTCCTATTAACAAAAGCTTTTCTGCTTCAATGTAATCTCACATTGCTGAACTTTGATCTCAGTACTCTTCTGCTTGGTAGGCCCAGCCTAGTATTTTTGTTTTATTATAGGTCAGATATTAGGCAACTTTATTTAACTCTACCCACCTGCATTCCCTATTTGCTTAAAGTGAAACCTAGAAGAGGACTTAATTCTGAAAGACTGGACTTTATCGCATCCCATTTGGCTTGCATCTTAATGGGTCAAGGTACATTTTTCTTGAGAGCTAAAGTCGGATTCAAGACACTATCGCCAAACAGATTCTTCTGTGATCTACAAGTATCCCTATTGATCCAGGTTTCTTAGAGCAAATGAATGGCAGGGAAAACTTTTCAAATACAACTTTTGAAACAACTTGAAGGAAAATACTTCAAACTTCAGAATTGACTGATATAGAGAATATCTGGTATTATATAGTAACAAGTAGAAAATAAAAAAGATAATTTACAAACTTTTGGCTGGTGGTTGTCAAGAGTTCTGAATCTAATTTGCCTTCTTGTCAAAAAAGAGGGTCAGGTTTTTCCCCCAGATATTCTGCCATTGTCAAAAAGATACTAGGACATTCAAATGGACTTTTGAGTGCAATGGTCATAGAAAACAGTGGTGACATAAATTCAGTAGTTCCGCCTTTTAAAATTTAGTGTTCTAGGGGGCTAGGTGGTTGTACACCTGGCCAGGTACACACACTACCATGCTCCAGGACCTGGGTTCGAGTCCTGTTCCCTATCTGTAGAGGGAAGGCTTTATGAGCAATGAAACAGGTCTGCAGATGTCTATCTTACCCTCCCCTCTCAATTTATCTGCCCTATCAAAGAAAGAAAGCAAAAATGGCCATCAAGAGCAGTGGATTAATGGTGCAGGCACCAAGCCTCAGTGATAACTATGGTGGCAATAAATAAATAAAAACTAGGGTCCTACAGAACACTCTTAGATACTATAGTTTTTTTTTTTCCCATAACCCCTCATAACTGCACTTTTATGGGAATTGAACATTGGATTTAGGAGCCTAGTGCATGAAAGTCTTTTTCCATAACCATTATGCTGTCTCCCTTAGCTAGTTTTTTTTTTTTTTCTGCTAAAAAATCCCAAGGAAATGCACAATCAATACCTCTCAGAGTAGTGGAGGCCTTAAATTTTGGAAGATTCAGATTCACCTAAAGACCATTTGTACCACTGAACCTTGAAGTCAAAAACTGGAAGTACAAAAAAAAAAAAAAAGCAACTACATCAGCCTTAAGATATAAGTCAAATAAGTCCTGGCTATAGTTGGGTCAAACCTAAAAAACAAAATTGTCCTTACTAGAGCACAGCTAGCTTTGGCTTATGGTGGTGCTAGGGATGAACTTATGAACTTAGGACCATTGGTGCCTTTATAATTTTCTTGTCCTTGCAGGGGTTTCTTTGCTATGTACTGATTTTCAGAAAGAAATTAAATCTACAGTTAAAAATAATAATAATAATGAGTCCGGCGGTAGCGCAGCGGGTTAAGCACACGTGGTGCAAAGCGCAAGGACTGGCAGAAAGATCCCGGTTCGAGCCCCCGGCTCCCCACCTGCAGGGGAGTCGCTTCATAGGCGGTGAAGTTGGTCTGCAGGTGTCTGTCTTTCTCTCCCCCTCTCTGTCTTCCCCTCCTCTCTCCATTTCTCTCTGTCCTATCCAACGACGACATCAATAACAACAACAATAAAACAACAACAAGGGCAACAAAAGGGAAAATAAAATTTAAAATAATAATAATAATAATGTGTCTTTTGGGACCTTGAAGTGATTGTGGTTAGTGAGGTAAGGTGAAAGACAACTGCCAGATGGTTTTGTTCCTGCAGAATATAGAGAGTTGAGATACATGAACTTAAAAAAAAAAATAGCCAAACTGCAAACTGTCTCTGAAACTTTGTAATAGCTATAATGGTTATCAGTAGGGGTAGAGACAGAACTTTGGTGGTAGATGTGGTGTAGAACTATACCCTATAAGCATATAATGTAAACCACTAATAAATTAAAAAATAGATAGAGACTGGAAAAGATACCACAGTATGAAAACTTGACCAGTGTGGTAGGGGCTGGGCTGGGACCTGGGATGCATGACAAAACAGGTGCACTACCGAGATGAGTTATGTTGCTGGCCCTGGTTCCTTTTTAACAAATCACCCAAGTCCCCTGATGGTGCCTACTAATGGGCTCTCTGGAAAGTCCCGGACTTCAGTCATTGTGCCTCAGGTCCTCTGGGGATGTATATTTTCTGAGATTAATTTGCATGAGTGCTCTAGTCTATGCCTGCCCTCTGCAGGGCATAAGGAGCAGAACCAAGGTATGGGTGTGGTGTAAGGACAGCCCTAGGAAGAGTCAAAAAAGTGGAGTGGGGAGTAAAGATTAATGCAAAATGTTTCAACATGACTGTGGAATGGAAATAAGTGTGTAGAAACTGTCATTCCTAGTTGGACTTTGAACCCAATCCTGGAGATGCTGGCCCAGCTCAGGGTGACAACGTGAAGTGAAATCATGTGTGGTTCCCTCTCCTCAGTGTGTTAGATGTGTCTTGAGGTGAGCAAAGAGCTTGCTAAGCAGTGCATAGCTACTGAATGGGAGGACACATTTTCCCTCCTAACCTTTCTGCCGAGGAAATTAAAAAAATATATTAATATAAGAGAGAGAGATTGGGAGATTGACTGATTCACACAAAAAAGAAGCCAGCATCTCTCTGGTACATGCAGGTACTGGAGAATTTAACCAGGAACCTCAATCATACAAATTTTACACTCTACCAGTATATATATATATGGCATAATGGTTTACAGTACAGTACCGTCATGACACATAGGCATAACTTCTCATCTCCCCATTATAAGTGTCTGGGAGACAACCCCCAACCATAAGACCAAGACATCAATGTCTCTTTATTCCCCCCTCCTTGGTTCCCACCTTCCCCAGAGTTCTTTGTTTTGGTGCAATACACTACACCCAGTGCACCTTATGTTTCACCTTAAGTTTTTCCTTAGTGTCCTTTTTTCTTAAGTTCTACCTATGTGTGAGATCATTCAGTATTGGTCCTCTTTCTGGCTTACCTCACTCAACATGATAAACTTCAAGTTCTGGCCAAAATATTGCAAAGGAGATGTGCACATCATTTTTAATAGCTCTATAATATTCCGCTGTACCACAACAGAATGTACGTACCACAACTTCCTTAAACACTCATTTATTGATAGGCATCTGGACTGCTTCCATATTAATGCTATTAAAAACTGCTGCTATGAACACAGATTGGTGTTGATAGATTGTCAGATTGTAGGTCAAGCATTCTTTTTTTTAATTTTTAAATAATTTATTTCTTTATTGGGGAATTAATGTTTTACATTCAACAGTAAATACAATAGTTTGTACATGCATAACATTCCCCAGATTCCCATTTAACAATACAACCCCCACTATATGATTCATCATCTTTCATGGACCTGTATTCTCCCCATCCACCCACCCACCCCAGAGTCTTTTACTTTGGTGTAATACTCCAATTCCATTTCAGGTTCGACTTGTGTTTTCTTTTCTAATCTTGTTTTTCAACTTCGGCCTGAGAGTGAGATCATCCCATATTCATCCTTCAGTTTCTGACTTATTTCACTCAACATGATTTTTTCAAGGTCCATCCAAGATCGGCTGAAAATGGTGAAGTCACCATTTTTTTACAGCTGAGTAGTATTCCATTGTGTATATATACCACAACTTGCTCAGCCACTCATCTGTTGTTGGACACCTGGGTTGCTTCCAGGTTTTAGCTATTACAAATTGTGCTGCCAAGAACATATGTGTACACAGATCTTTTTGGATCGATGTGTTGGGTTCCTTAGGATATATCCCCAGGAGGGGAATTGCAGGGTCATAGGGTAGGTCCATTTCTAGCCTTCTGAGAGTTCTCCAGACTGTTCTCCACAGAGGTTGGACCAATTGACATTCCCACCAGCAGTGCAGGAGGGTTCCTTTGACCCCACACCCTCTCCAGCATTTGCTGCTGTTACCTTTTCTGATGTATGACATTCTCACAGGAGTGAAGTGATATCTCATTGTTGTCTTGATTTGCATTTCTCTGACAATAAGAGACTTGGAGCATTTTTTCATGTGTTTCTCGGCCTTTTGGATCTCTTCTGTGGTGAATATTCTGTCCAAGTCCTCCCCCCATTTTTGGATGGGGTTATTTGTTGTCTTGTTGTTGAGTCTGGCAAGCTCTTTATATATGTTGGTTATTAAACTCTTATCTGATGTATGGCATGTAAAGATCTTCTCCCATTCTGTGAGGGGTCTCTTGGTTTCTATAGTGGTTTCTTTTGCTGTGAAGAAGCTTTTTAATTTGATGTAGTCCCATAGGTTTATACTTGCATTAGTCTTCCTTGTAATTGGATTCGTTTCATTGAAAATGTCTTTAAAATTTATGCGGAAAAAAGTTCTTCCAATATTTTCCTCTAAGTATTTGATAGTTTCTGGTCTAACATCCAAGTCCTTGATCCACCTGGAATTTACTTTTGTATTTGGTGAAATACAGTGATTCAGTTTCATTCTTCTGCATGTTTCAACCCATTGTTTCCAACACCATTTGTTGAAGAGACTCTGCTTTCCCCATGTAATAGTCTGGGCCCCTTTGTCAAAGATTAGATGTCCATACGTGTGGGGCCTCATTTCTGGGCTCTCAATTCTATTCCACTGGTCAGTGTGTCTGTTCATGTTCCAGTACCAAGCAGTTTTGATGACAATGACCCTATAATACAGTTTGAGATCTGGGAGTGTGATGCCTCCAGTTCTGTTCTTTTTTCTCAAGATTGTTTTGGCAATTCTAGGTCTTTTCTGGTTCCAGATAAACATTTGTAGCATTTTTTCTATTCTCCTAAAAAATGTGCTTGGGATATTGATGGGGATAGCATTAAATTTGTAGATGGCTCTGGGTAATATATTCATTTTGATGATGTTAATTCTTCCAACCCATGAACATGGAATATCTTTCCACTTCTTTGTGTCTTTTTCAATTTCTTTGAGTAGTGACTCATAATTTTCAGTATACAAGTCTTTCACTTCTTTGGTTAGGTTTACTCCTAGATATTTTATTGTTTTTGTTGCTATAGAAAAAGGAACTGATTTCTGGATTTCAATTTCTTCTAACTTAGTGTTTGCATAGAGGAATGCCACTGACTTTTGAATGTTAATTTTATAGCCTGACACATTACTGTATTGCCTGATGATTTCCAAAAGCTTCTTGCTGGATTCCTTAGGTTTTTCCATTTATAGTATCATGTCATCTGCAAATAAGGAGAGTTTGACTTCTTCTCTTCCAATCTGTATGCCTTTAATTCCTTGCTCCTGCCTGATTGCTATGGCCAGAACTTCCAACACTATGTTGAATAGTAATGGTGATAGTGGGCAGCCCTGTCTAGTACCTGATCTGAGGGGAAATGCTTCCAGTTTTTCACCATTGAGTATGATGTTGGCTGTAGGTTTGCTATAGATAGACTCCACTATCTTCAGGAATTTTCCATCTATTCCCATTTTTTCTAGTGTTTTGATCATAAAGGGATGTTGTATTTTGTCAAAGGCTTTCTCTGCATCTATTGATATGACCATGTGGTTTTTGGTCTTGCTTTTGTTGATGTGGTGGATCACATTGATTGATTTACGTATATTAAACCAACCTTGTATGCCTGGGATAAACCCCACTTGGTCATGATGAACAATCTTTTTGATATACTGCTGTATCCAGTTGGCTAGAATTTTGTTCAATATTTTCGCATCTATGTTCATCAGAGATATTGGTCTGTAGTTTTCTTTTTTGGTTGTGTCCCTGTCTTCTTTTGGTATCAGGGTGATGTTGGCTTCATAGAAGCTGGCAGGGAGTATTCCAGTGTCTTCAATCTTCTGGAAGACTTTTAAAAGTAGAGGTATTAGTTCTTCTTTGAAAGTTTTGTAGAATTCATTTGTAAAACCATCTGGTCCAGGACTTTTATTTTTGGGGAGACTTTTGATAACTGTTTCAATTTCATTAGCTGTGATGGGCCTGTTCATGTTATCCACTTCCTCTTTACTTAGTTTTGGAAGTTGGTAGGTATCTAGGAAATCATTCATTTCTTCCAGGTTCTCTAGCTTGGTGGCATATAGAAGCCTCGCATGATATGTTGAATTTCTGCAGTGTCTGTTGAGATTTCTCCTCTCTCATTTACTATCCGATTTATTTGGGTCTTCTCCCTTTTTTGTTTTGTGAGTCTGGCTAAAGGTTTGTCGATTTTGTTTACTCTTTCGAAGAACCAACATTTACTTTCATTGATCTTTTGTATGATTTTCCTATTCTCAATGTTATTTATCTGCCCTAACTTTAGTAATTTCTGTCCTTCTGGTTGCTTTAGGGTTCCTTTGTTGTTCTTCTTCTAGGTCTTTAAGATGTGCAATCAGGCTGTTTATTTGTGCCTTTTCTTGTTTCCTAATGTGTGCTTGTATAGCTATGAACTTCCCTCTTAGGACTGCTTTAGCTGTGTCCCAAATATTTTGATAGCTTGTGTCTTCATTTTCATTGAACTCTCAAAACATTTTGATTTCTTCCTTGATTTCCTCTTTGACCCAGAAGTTGTTAAGAAGTGTACTGTTGAACTTCCACATTTTGGCACTGTTACTAATCTTTTGTTGATTGTTAAGTGTTAGTTTAATTCCACTGTGGTCTGAGAAGATGCTTGGGATGATTTCAGTGCTCTTGAATTGGCTGATGCTGTCTTTGTGTCCTAACATATGGTCTATCCTTGAGAATGATCCATGTGGATTTGAGTAAAATGTGTATTCCAGTTTCTTGGGATGAATGACTCTGAAAATGTCCAATAGTTCTAGTTTATCTATCTCTTCATTTAGCTCCCTTATGTCTTTACTGATTTTCTTCCTGGATGATCTGTCAAGTTGAGATAGTGGGGTGTTGAAGTCCCCTACTATGATTGTGTTACTGTTAATATATTGCTGTAGCTCTTTCAGTAGAAGTTTGATGTATTTAGATGGCTTCTCATTGGGTGCATAGATATTAATAATTGTTAAGTCCTCTTGATTGACTGATCCTCTGAGCATTAAGTAGTGTCCATTCCTATCTTTTTTAATCTTATCTATTTTAAAGTCTATCATGTCAGATATGAGAATAGCTGTTCCTGCCCTTTTTTGTGGGCCATTGGCTTGTATGATAGTTTTCCATCCTTTCACTTTAAGTCTGTGTTTGTCTTATTGAGTTAGGTGAGTTTCCTGTAGACAACATATTGTTGGGTTGTGTTTTCTGATCCATCTTCCTGTTGGTATGCATGAGACCCCTTCTGTTTCATTTGGTTTAAATCCCCCCTGCTTAACACTATTCTATTTACATAACCACTTCATTCTATTTACATAACCATTGTTAACAAGTTCCACCCTCCCTCCAGGGCATTTGTGGTTCAGTGATAGGATTCTCGCCTGCTCTGTCCCCTCTTTGTCACACTCTGATTTTCACCAGTCATTTTTCTCTCCACCCTCTCTATGTCACATCCTGTTTCCACCCTACTTGGCAAGTATATATAAAGACAGCATTGTGAGTTGTACTGTACTGTACTTTGAGTTTAACTTAGCTCGTCTTAGATTGTGCTGCGTCCTGCATGAATAAAGAGATACTCCCTACAGTTCAACCATGAGTCCCTGGTCATCTGTTACCTGCCCGTGAAGCCAGCCCGGCGAAAACAACATAACCCGTCGAAAACAACATATGGCGCCCAACGTGGGGCCAGACCTGCGCAACTCCCAGATAAGTGAAGACTTTGCCTACCTATGCACTATGGTCTTCTCTTCTACTTATGAAGAGGTTTGCCAAAGCCTCTACTGTTTCATCATGAGACAGTTACTCTGTCTCTGGAACATTTTGCTCTGGGCCAAACTTTGTTTCCCTGACCGGGAACTTTGGTTTCTTATGACTGGGATCATAGAGCTTGGGAGATGCACTGAGATTTCTCCTTGGACTTTCTGGATTCCCTCTCCCATGTTTCCTGAGGAAAAGGACTACATTTTGCTCTGGGCCACAATTTGGTTCTTTATGACCGTGATTGTAGACCTTGGGATATGCATGGGGATTTCCACCGGGACTTTCTGGACTTCTTCTCGAATGTTTCCCATGGAGAAGGACTACTCTAATTTGAAGAACATTCTCAAGTACCCTGGCAGTTCCCAAGTATGGAGACACGTGGTTAGTTCTACTCTCCTGATTGGATTCTTTCTTCAATGGGAAGACACTTTTAAAAATGGGTGCCTGAAGCAATCCTGCAGGAACAGTCAGAAGCACGCCAAATTGAATTTCAAGGAGCTTTTTGGACTAGGACGCTCTCCGGGGACTCATAATACTACATGGTGAGATCTGTTTCATAAGAGAGTGATTTGAATGACTGAATTTTTGTATGACATTGACTTAAAAAAAAATGCTGGACGCAGCCATGATTTCTAGAGACATTCAGAAACAATCAAAAAAATTGTTTTTTCCTCCCTTGATTTCTTTTTTTACGTCTTGGCATAAATCTGAAACATTTAATCCTGAAACGGTATGAGTTATGGGTGGGGCAGATAGTGCAATGATTATGTTAATTATTCTCATGCCTGAGGCTTTTAACCATGGTTATTCTGTTTACCTTTCCACATTTTATTGAGTTTAAACTGTTTAAACAACCTTAAAATCATACTAGAAAGGACTTCCAATCATAATGGAGTTATCAATTATAGTAAACTTCTAATCTGCTATAAGTTTTGTTTGACAAGTAAGTGAATTTCAGCTGTCAAAGTCTTCACATGAAAAAGCATCTACTCAAATGGAATTTCCTGGAAATCCACTTGGATCCTGTTCTCTGACATCGCCCCCGGAAACCAATGATGTGACCTGGCACGACCTGAAGAAACAGATTCACAGACTCCAAAGCTCACTCTCTACAGAAAAGCAGAATTCTGGTGGCCGACATTCCCCATCGAGACAGACATGCAGCGTTTCATCCTCTGGCATTTTCTTCTGTGGTCAGCTACTTTGGACTAACACCTTCATCGGACTTACTGGTACACGCTGCTGTGTTTCTCAAAGACTAACTTCAGCCAATTGCCTTGAGACTTTATAGACCATGTCCCCTCACCTGCAGGCTCTGTTCCAGAGGCAGAAAACTCCCCCTCCTTATTAGGTTATGCCCACAGAGGCATGAAGTGCCCCAAGAAGCAAGAGATGCCCACAGAGGCAGGAAATGCCCTTTGAGGCAAGAGATGCCCCCAGAGGCATGAAGCATTCCCAGAGGCAAGAAATGCCCTTTCGCCTGCTAGGCCTTGCCCTTTGAGGCAAGAAAAGCTCCACTTGGCATCACACTGGTTATTGCTGCTTACCTATTTTGTTTTCCATGTCTTATGCCAGTTCTTTTGAAAACGCCTGTACGATATACGTTTCTGTTCACCCCACAAAGGCCATTAGTTAAAAAGAAAGGGGGAATTGTTGGTATGCATGAGACCCCTTCTGTTTCATTTGGTTTAAATCTCCCCTGCTTAACACTATTCTATTTACATAACCACTTCGTTCTATTTACATAACCACTGTTAACAAGTTCCACCCTCCCTCCAGGGCATTTGTGGTTCAGTGATAGGATTCTCGCCTGCTCTGCCCCCTCTTTGTCACACTCTGATTTTTACCAGTCACTTTTCTCTCCACCCTCTCTATGTCACATCCTGTTTCAACCCTACTTGGCAAGTATATATAAAGACAGCATTGTGAGTTGTACTATACTGTACTTTGAGTTTAACTTAGCTCATCTTAGATTGTGCTGCGTCCTGCATGAATAAAGAGATACTGCCTACAGCTCAACCATGAGTCCCTGGTCATCTGTTACCTGCCCGTGAAGCCAGCCCGGCGAAAACAACATAACCCGTCGAAAACAACATCTTCCTACTCTGTGTCTTTTAATAGGTGAATTCAGGCCATTGACATTTATTGATAAAAGATTGAAGATATTTTAACGCCATTCTTGTAGAGTTTTAGAGTGTTTTGATAGATGTCCTATTTGTGGTGGTCTGGTTGTTTATAGGAGACCTTTCAGAACTTCTTTCAGGGCAGGCTTGGTGATGGTTGCTTCCTTCAACTGTTGCTTGTCTGAGAAGCTTTTGATGCTTCCATCTAGTCTGAATGACAGTCTAGCAGGATATAGTATTCTTGGCTGAAAGCCTTTCTCATTGAGCACTCGATAGATATCTTGCCATTCTCTTCTGGCCTGTAGTGTTTGTATGGAGAAGTCTGCTGCTAATATTATGGGTTTTCCTTTGTAGGTGACTCTTTGTTTTTCTCTTGCAGCCTTGAGGATCCTTTCTTTATCCTTATTCCTTTCCATTCTAAGTATGACATGTCTTGGTGTCTTTAGGTCTGGGTTAATTCTGTTTGGGACCCTCTGGGCTTCTTGAATCGTTATGTCTTTGGTGTTGTCTAGACTAGAGAAATTTTCAGCTATTATGGCCTGGAGAATGCTTTCTTCCTCTCCTTCTCTTTCTTCCTCTGGTAAGCCAATAATGCGTATATTGTTTCTTTTGAAGTCATCCCTTAGGACTCTGTTGTTGTTTTCAGCATCTCTTAATCTCTTTTTGAGATCTCTTACTTCTTTTTTAGTTGTCTCTAATTCATCCTCAATCTTGCTAATTCTGTCTTCAGCCTCATAGATTCTATTCTCTCTGCCCTCTACTACTTTCTGGAGTTCATCTATTTTGTTGCCCTGCTCTGATACTGTTTTAGCTTGTTCAGCTAGTTGCCTTCTTAGCTCAGCGATTTCAGCTTTCAGCTCTCTTTAATTAAAGGTTTTACCGTGGTGGAAGTTAACAGTTTTTTCAATCCCTGCGTTGGAGCTCAGTGGTGTAAAAGCCTCTTTGTTTTTCTTCCCTGTAGGCTATGGGAGCCTGAGGGCTTTTAAACTATCTATAGGCTTCTTAGCTTAATCACTGACTCCTGACCAAGAGATAAAGCAGGGTGTGGCAGAGATAATCCAGTGGTTATGCAAAGAGACTTTCACAGCCCCTCAGCTATGCCACCGAGGTCTTCTCCTGAGTTTCCCGGTTAGATCTCTGTCCCCTGGTGTCCCTCCCTGTTGCTGCTCCAGATTCTGAGGGTAGTAGCAATGGAGACTCAGAGTTGCACTTGGTGAGTCTCTGGGGAGTCCTTTCCTCCCTTCAGCTGTCCCCTTGTTGGTGGAGCAGACTGGAGGTGGTGTCTCCACTGATAAACTGTTGAACTGTTAGCAGTCACTTAATCTCTCCTTAGGCCCCTCTCTCCTCTCTGTCACCAGCCACGCGTGTTTGTACTCATGGGTGATTTACTGGGTTCCTGTGGTCATTCTAGTCCTGTCTTGTTTTGGTCCGGGTGGTCTCCTTTGGTATTCCTAGTTGATCTGGGAGAGGAGAGGAGAGGAGAGGAGAGGAGAGGAGAGGAGAGAAAGCGATCTGCTGCTCGTAGCTCCGCCTCCGGAAGTCCCCAGGTCAAGCATTCTGATGAATCTCTAGAATGTTTTCTTTTTCTTCTTTATTTATTGGATAGAGACTACCAGAAATTGAGAGGGGGAGGGACAGTTAGGGAGAGAGACATCTGAAGCCCTGCTTTACCACTCGCAAAGTGTTCACCCTGCAGGTGGGGATCGGGGTTTGAACCACATATGAACATATGTGTACACAGATCTTTTTGGATGGGTGTGTTGGGTTCCTTAGGACATATCCCCAGGAGAGAAATTGCAGGATCATAGGATAGGTCCATTTCTAGCCTTCTGAGAATTCTCCAGACTGTTTTCCAGAGGCTGAGCCAATTTATATTCCCACCATTAGTGCAGGAGGGTTCCTTTAACCCTACAAACTCTCCAGCATTTGTTGCTGCTACCTTTTCTGATGTATGACATTCTCATAGGAGTGAAGTGGTATCTCATTTTTATCTTTATTTGCATTTCTATGACAATGACTTGGAGCATTTTTTCATGGGTTTCTCGGCCTTCTGGATCTCTTCTGTGGTGAATATTCTGTCCATATCCTCTCCCCATTTTTGGATGGGGATATTTGTTTTCTTGTTGTTGAGTTTGGCAAGCTCTTTATATATTTTGGTTATTAAACTTTTGTCTGATGTATGGCATGTAAAGATCTTCTCCCATTCTGTGAGGGGGTCTCTTGGTTTGGGTAGTGGTTTCTTTTGCTGTGAAGAAGCTTTTTAATTTGATGTAGTCCCATAGGTTTATACTTGCCTTATTAGTCTTCTTAGTAATTGGATTCATTTCCTTGAAGATGTCTTTAAAATTTATGCAGAAAAGAGTTCTGCTCATATTTTCCTCTAAGTACCCGATAGTGTTTGGTCTAACATTCAAGTCCTTGATCCACTTGGAATTTACTTTTCTATTTGGTGAAATATAGTGATTCAGTTTCATTCTTCTGCATTTTCAACCCATTTTTTCCAACACCATTTGTTGAAGAGACTCTGCTTTCCCCATTTAATAGTCTGGGCACCTTTGTCAAAGATTAGATGTCCATAGCTGTGGGGGTTTACTTCTAGCTCTCAATTCTATTCCATTGGTCAGTGTGTCTATTCATGTTCCAGTACCAAGCAGTTTTGATGACAATGGCCCTATCATACAATTTGAGATCTAGGAGTGTGATGCCTCCAGTTCTGTTCTTTCTTCTCAAGATTGTTTTGACAATTCTAGGTCTTTTCTGGTTCCAGATAAACATTTGTAGCATTATTCTATTCTCCTAAAAAATTGTGGTTGCGATCTTGATGGGGATAGCATTAAATCTGTATATGGTTCTGAGTAGTATATTAATTTTGATGATGTTAATTCTTCCAACCCATGAACATGGAATATCTTTCTACTTCTTTGTGTCTTTTTCAATTTCCTTGAGTAATGACTCATAATTTTCAATATACAAGTCTTTCACTTCTTTGGTTAGGTTTATTCCTAGATATTTTATTGTTTTTGTTGCTAAAGTAAAAGGAATTGATTTCTGGATTTCAATTTCTTCTAACTTAGTGTTTGCATAGAGGAATGCCACTGACTTTTGAATGGTAATTTTGTAGCCTGACACCTTACTGTATTGCCTGATGATTTCCAAAAGCTTCTTGCTGGATTCCTTAGGTTTTTCTATATATACTATCATGTCATCTGCCAATAGGAAGAGTTTGACTTCTTTTCTTCCAATCTGTATCCCTTTAATTCCTTGCTCCTGCCTGATTGCTATGGCAAGAACTTCCAACACTATATTGAATAATAATGGTGAAAGTGGGCAGCCCTGTCTAGTACCTGATCTGAGAGGAAATGCTACTAGTTTTTCACCACTAAGTATGATGTTGGCTTTAGGTTTGCTATAGATAGACTCCACTATCTTCAGGAATTTTCCATCTATTCCCATTTTTTCTAGTGTTTTGATCATAAAGGGATGCTGTATTTTATCAAAGGCTTTTGCTGCATCTATTGATATGACCATGTGGTTTTTGGTCTTGCTTTTATTGATGTGGTGGATCACGCTGATTGATTTAAATATATTAAACCAACCTTGCATACCTGGGATAAACCCCACTTGGTCATGATGAACAATCTTTTCAATATACTGCTGTCTCCGGTTGGCTAGAATTTTGTTCAATATTTTAGCATCTGTGTTCATCAGAGATATTGGTCTGTAGTTTCTTTTTTGGTTGTATTCCTGTCTGCTTTTGGTATCAGAGTGATGTTGGCTTCATCGAAGCTGGCAGGGAGTATTCTGGAAGACTTTTAAAAGTAGAGGTATTAGTTCTTCTTTGAAGGTTTTGTAGAATTCATTTGTAAAACCATCTGGTCCAGGACTTTTATTCTTGGGAAGGCTTTTGATAACTGTTTCAATTTCATTAGCTGTGATGGGCTTGTTCATTATTATCTAATTCCTCTTTATTTAATTTTGGAAGTTCATAGGTATCTAGGAAATCATCCATTTCTTCCAGGTTCTCTAGCTTGGTGGCATATTGTTTCATAGAAGCCTCACATGATATGTTGAATTTCTGTGGTGTCTGTTGTGATAGCTCCTCTTTCATTTATGATCCAATTTATTTGGGTCTTCTCCCTTTTGTTTTGTGAGTCTGGCTAAAGATTTCTCAATTTTGTTTACTCTTTTGAAGAACCAACATTTACTTTTGTTGATCTTTTGTATGGTTTTCTTATTTTCAATGTTATTTATTTCTGCCCTGACTTTAGTTATTTCTGTCCTTCTGGTAGCTTTAGGGTTCTTTCTTCTTCTTCTCCTAGGTCTTTAAGGTGTGCAATCAGGTTGTTTATTTGTGCTTTTTCTTGTTTCCTAATGTGTGCTTGTATGGGTATGAACTTCTCTCTCAGTACTGCCTTAGCTTACCCCAAATATTTTGATAGCTTGTGTCTTCATTTTCACTGAACTCTCGAAACATTTTGATTTCTTCCTTTATTTCCCCTTTGACCCAGTAGTTGTTAAGTAAGTAGTGTACTGTTGAGCTTCCACATTTTGGGACTATTACTAATCTTTTGTTGATTGCTCAGTGTTAGTTTAATTCCACTGTGGTCTGAGAAGATGCTTGGGATGATTTCAATGCTCTTGAAATTGCTGATGCTGTCTTTGTGGCCTAACATGTGGTCTATCCTTGAGAATAACCCATGTGGACTTGAGTAAATTGTGTATTCCAGTTTCTTGGGGTGAATGACTCTGAAAATGTCCAATAGTTCTAGTTTATCTATCTCCTCATTTAGCTCCCTCATGCCTTTATTGATTTTCTGCCTGGATGATCTGTCAAGTTGAGAGAGGAGAGTGTTGAATTCTCCTACTATGACTGTGTTGCTGCTAATATATTGCTGTTGCTCTTTCAGTAGATATTTGATGTATTTAGATGGCTTCTCATTGGGTGCATAGATGTTAATAATTGTTAAGTCCTCTTGATTGACTGATCCTCAGAACATTAAAGATATGTGGTTTATTAAAAATATTTTATTTATTTATTTTTTTCACTCTTTTTTTAATTAAGTTTATTTATTTATTTATTTTCCTTTTTGTTGCCCTTGTTGTTTAACATTGTTGTGGTTATTAATCTTGTTGTTGTTGGATAGGACAGAGAGAAATGGAGAGAGGAGGGGAAGACAGAGAGGAGGAGAGAAAGACAGACACCTACAGACCTGCTTCACTGCTTGTGAAGCGACTCCCCTGCAGGTGGGGAGCCGGGGGCTCGAACTGGGATCCTTAGGCAGGTCCTGGCGATTTGCGCCACGTGCGCTTAACCAGCTGCACCACCGCCCGACTCCCAAAAATATTTTATTTATTAATGAGAAAGGAGGGGAGAGAAAGAACCAGACATCACTCTGGTACATGTGCTGCTGGGGACTGAACTTGGGATCTCACCTTTGAGAGTCCAATGCTTTATCCACTGCACCACCTCCCAGACGATGAGATATCTGATTTTTACCCTGAAAGATGCTTAGGGCTACGTAAAGGTTTAAAAGATGAGAATTCAGGGAGTGGGGCGGTAGCGCAGCGGGTTAAGCGTACATGGGCTTGCACATGGACAAAGCCCAAGGACTGTCATAAGGATCCTGGTTGGAGCCCTGGCTCCCCACCTGCACGGGAGTCGCCTCACAGCGACAGTGGTGAAGCAGGTCTGCAGGTGTCTATCTTTCTCTCCCCTTTCTGTCTTCCCCTTCTCTCTCCATTTCTCTCTGTCCTATCCAACAACGACAGCATCAGTAGTAACTACAACAATACAACAAGGGGAATAAATAAATATTTTTTTAAAAAGTTGGTAATTCTAAACTAGAGGTAATACCAACAGATACTTCGGCTTTTACCTGCAACAAGTACAGTTAAGACTAATTTGACTCTTTCTCGGAATGTGAACTGGAGAGGACCTATTTGATCATGGATGACAGAACATACACTACCCAGGAGATACACTCACTCCTAGAGTTTCTTGGGACTTTGCAAAACTTTCATGTTCCAGTCTCCTTGGAGTCAGCACTACTATTTGTTCTTGGGGACCTGGACTGATGGCGCGACTTTTCTACTTTTCCTTTTTCCCCAAGTGCTGCCTGCAATAAACATCCCTGGTTATATGAGATTACTTAATCTGGACGCCTGCTGCAGAAAGGATACCGCTGGTGTGGGGCCTGGGGGGGTGTAGTCGAGGGGAAGTGAGGGGGGCAGTGTAGGCGCCTTCTCTCTGGCTACTCCGGGCAGCCCTGGGAGACGGGGGCGTGCCTACTGCGGGTTACACTTGCGGGACAACTAGGGTTCAGCGGGAGGCGGGGCTGGCACAGCCCCGTACCTATTCTGGGACAAAGCCTTTGAGAGTCCGGGAAGCGGTTTTCTGGGGATTCCCAGCATCCCAGATGGCCCAAGCCCTGCATGGGCCCCCAACCACCGACTTGCCCACACTTGCTAAAGACCACCCGGCGTGCAGAGCTGCCCCGGAACCCAAGACCAGTGATGCAAGTCGCGCCCCGCCGAGGCTTCTGGGAGTTGTAGTTCTACTTCGTATGGAGCGGAGCGACTCGGCCCTGCGAGTTCGCCTTTATTGTGGGGTTCCCGGCTTCTTAAGAATCAGGCGTGAGCGTCAGGAGATCTGCACGCCTCCTCTATGTGCAGTTGACCGGAAAGAGGGTGACGGGAGGGCCCCTACTCAGGGTAGGGCAGAGGTGACAGGCTGCCTCGAGAGGGGCGCGCGCGTTCCCGGGCCTCTGGTGACCCAGATCGGTGGGACCCCCAGACCCCAGGGCGCCCTCTACGTCCTCCTCCCGCGGCGATCGTCTCGGGTGCCGGCCGGGGAGGGTGTCGCCATGGAGCACTGGGCCCGGGGTGAGCATTTCGGGCGGATGCGGTCGCGGTGCCTGCTGGAGAGAAGAGAAAAGGAGAAAGGCTGCCCTCTGGCTGGGACAGTGTCTCAGGAAGGGGAAGCATCTTACCTGTGAGAAAGCCTTTTCCCACCTCCTTGTTTCTTGCTGTGGTTTTAAGGGGGAGTTCGCTACCTGCCTTACCCTGTTGGCCTTCAGGATGATGTTTGCTTCCTTCATACTCCCGAATGAACAGCTCTGACAATTTAGTTTTGTCTTGTTTTGTTTTGTAATGAGTCCCATTTGTTTTCACAAGACCCCCATAAATTAAGAGACTATTAGACCCACGGGCAGATGGGAATAACTAGGATTTCAGAATTCAGAAGGTTTGTTTAGAACCCTAATCCAAACTCTCTCCTTACCCCCACAATCCATAAAAATGCAATCTTATAAGATCTGAAAAGCCACTATTCAAAAAGTGTATATAGTCTTTGTTCGTACTGTAACCCTGGAATAGAATAGAAATGAATGGTTAAGTGAGGACTTGATTGACGCATCGAGACTACGTTTTAGGCTATTAACACTCAGTAAATGGAGGATATAGGTATGTATTAATATGTGCCTAGAATTTCATAGCAGAGTTTTACTGGAGTTTGCGGGCCGGAGTGGATGGGGAAAAACTGAGGTAGCAATAGCCATGTCTGTCTGGGTCCAAATCTATGGAGATTGTGCCTTTGTTCCATATGTTGAGCCTGCATAAGTGACAATTGGTTATGTACGACAGTTTTTTTGAGTTTACAGCAAGATGAGAATGGTCGCCATGGTTCTATCTCCTCTTTTTTAAAAAAATATATTTTTATTTTTTATTATTTTTATTTTCCCTTTTGTTGCCCTTGTTTTTTTATTGTTGTTATGGTTATTATTGTTATTATTGGTATTTTCATTGTTGGATAGGACAGAGATAAATGGAGAGAAGAGGGGAAGACAGAGAGGGGGAGAGAAAGATAAGACACCTGCAGACCTGCTTCACCGCCTGTGAGGCGACTCCCCTGTAGGTGAGGAGCCGGTGGCTCGAACTGGGATCCTTAAGATGGTCCTTGATGTTCGCACCACGTGCACTTAACCCGCTGCGCTACAGCCGACCCCCTCTAGCTCCACTTCTAGGCTCACTTTCTGAGGACTCAGAACTTTTTCTGCTGAAAATCTAAAAGGAAATGGCATGACCCCTGTGTCCCAGGTGGGTTTAATTTTTTTATAAAGATTTTCTTTATTTTATTAATGAGAAAGATAAGAGGAGAGAAAAAGAGCCAGGCATCACTCTGGTACATGTGCTGCTGGGGATTGAACTCAGGACCTTATGCTTGAGAGTCTAGTTCATTAGCCACTGTGCTACCTCCCGGACCACTAATTTTTTTTTTTTTAACATTTAATTTATTGTGGCTGGATGGATGGTGGCGCACATGGTTGAGCACCAAGGGAAAGTTTTGCAAGTGGTAAAGCAGTGTTGCAGGTGTCTCTCTGTCTCTCTCCCTTTCTATCACCCCTTCTCTCTTGACTTCTGGCTGTCTCTATCCAATAAATAAATAAATAAATAAATATAATAAAAATTGTAAAAAATATTTTATATGTCTATTATTATTGATTGGATAGAGATAGGGAGAAGTCAAGAGGGGAGGAGATAGAAGAGAGAAAAAGAGAACTGCTTCTTGGTTTGAGAAGCTTTCCTCCATGCATGTGGGGACCAAGGGATTGAATCTGGATCCTTGCTCATCATCAGCATCATCATTATTTAAAGACTTTCTTTTTTTTTTTTTAAAGATTTTATTTATTTATTAATGAGAAAGATAGGAAGAGAGAGAGAAAGAACCAGACATCACTCTGGTACATGTGCTGCTGGGGATTGAACTCAGGACTTGATGCTTGAGAGTTCGATGTTTTATCCACTGCGCTACCTCCTGGACCACTACTTTCTTTTTTTTTTTTTTAAATATTTATTTATTTATTCCCTTTTGTCACCCTTGTTGTTTTATTGTTGTTGTTATTGATGTCATTGTTGGCTAGGACAGAAAGAAATCGAGAGAGGAGGGGAAGACAGAGAGGGGGAGAGAAAGACACCTGCAGACTTGCTGAACCGCTTGTGAAGCTACTCCCCTGCAGGTGGGAAGCCGGGGGCTTGAACAGGGATCCTTATGCTGGTCCTTGTGCTTCACGCCACGTGCACTTTACTATTATTATTTTTTACCATGGGCCACTAGATCTTTTTTTTCATTAGTGATTTAATACTGATTTTCAAAATTACAAGATAATGAGTATAACTCCGCACAGTTCGCACCACCAGAGTTCTGAATCCCCAATCCCTTAATTGTAAACTACAGCAGTTCTCTTAAGGTTACAGATATGGTCTAACTAATATTTCTACAACTACCTACCTATATTTGTATATATTTGCACATTTTTTTCTATGCCATCAGATCTTCTTAACTCACCACCGTGACTATAGTGAAGTGACCTGACACACCTAGGGCTTTTGGAAAGGTGTTATTTGCTTAGATTAATTCTAGGTAACCTTCCTGTATAAAATGCCTCACGGAGATAAAAGTTTTTTTATTTGTCTTCTGAGACCAAGCTTATGAATTATAACACATTATAATACATGTTCAACTAGATGAACCACTGCCTGGCCCTAAATTTCTTCTTTTTCTTCTCAGTTTTTTTTTCTTTTAAATCTCCAGTGCTCAGAGTGTGTATATAGTTTTTACATTGCTATGGAATTGTTCAACTCTTAATTCCTAAACCACTAGGTTCATCCTAATAAACAGATGAATAAAAAGCTTCACAATAAATGCTTCTCATTCATACAGTACTCACTTTCCTTTCCCGCATTACTTCTGTATTTATTTATTAATTAGTGCATATTTACTAGCTATATAGTATTTCAAGGTTTCATGGTGAGATGTATCCTAATAAAAGCCAGTTGCCCCTGCCTAATGAAGTTTACTGAGGAGATAAGATGCAGATAAAAAGATAGACATTTAAAATGAATAAATGAGTGGTATAGACAAGTCATAAATGGCCATGAAGGAAATTTTCCATCCTTAGAGTAGTTGGAGAAGGGGAGGGAAATGCTGAATTAGAAACTACACTTTGGGAAAATAAGAGAGATTAGAAAGAGAATAGAGTAGAAGAACATTCTAAGAGAAAAGACAACTTGAACAAAAAAAAGGGGAGGGGGACTGGGTGGTGGCACACCTGGTTAACAACATATAGTATTGAGCAAAAGGACCCGAGCGAGGATCCAGGTTTGAGCTCCTGGCTCCCCACCTGCCAGGGGGAATGTTTCATGAGCGGTGAAGCAGATATGCAGGTGTCTTTCTCTTCTATCTTCCCCTCTCTCCTCAATTTCACTCTGGCCTATCCAATAAAATGGAAAGAATCACTGCCAAGAGCAGTGGATTCATAGTGCTGGTACTGAGCCCCGGAATAACCCTGGAGGCAAAAAGAAAAGAAAAGAGAAAAAACAAAAGTCTTTAGGTGATGAGAGTTGGAAATGTGACTGTATCAGTGTGGAGTTGACTGGAGTATGGTGAGGTTCATGAGGGAAACTTGGACATGTTGTAGCCAGACCACATGAAATTCTGCACTGGGCCTTATTCCAAAGGTAAGTAAGTCTTACGAAAACTTTTTGAAGCTCAACATGAAATATGCAGTTGAATTGGAGAGAGATTAGTCAAGATAATTCTGTAGGAATTTACCAAAGAAGACACTGAGAAATGACAGATATTATCATAAAAGACAATGGAACTATTTGTCAACTTTCAACCTGACTTCAGAGTGTACAGTAGCTGGTGATCCATATAAATCACAGGGAGAAAACACCAGTATTGATTTTTAAAAAAAAATTTATTTATTACTTTATTTATTGACTAGAAACAGCCAGAAATTGAGAGGAAAGGGGAGATAGAGAGGGAGAGAGTCATGGGCAGTATTGCTTCACCACTTGTGAAGCTTTCTCTCTGCAAGTGGGGACCAGGGTCCTTGCACATTGTAATGTGTGCTCAACCAGTTGCGCCACCACCTGGCCCCTCCAGTACTGATTCCGATCTGTTAATTTATTGATTCCTTTCAGAACAAATAAGAAAGGGGAAAAGGTAGCAATCTCTGTTGGATTGTGTGTTTTTTTTAAATTATTATTAATTTTAAACATTTATTTTACTTGATAGAACAGAGAAAAATTGAGAGGGTAAAGAGAGAGGGAAAGAGAAAGAGAGACTCTTATAATACTGCTTCACTACATCAAGCTTCCCTTTTGCAGGTGGGGGAGTGGGACTTGAACTCATGTCCTTACTCATAGCAACATGTGTGCTCCACAAAGTGAGCCACCACCTAGCCCTCTGAATTGTCTTAATGATCTGTCTGTGACTTCCAGCCCCAGGGTAGGCACATCGTGCAACAGTGCTGTACATAAGTTTGATTGCCTAGGTTTTACACTGCTCAGCTCTGGCTTATGGTGGTGTGGGGATTGAACTTGGGACCTCCTGGCCTCAGGCTTGAGAATCTGTTTGTATATCCATTATGCTATCTCCCTGCTCAGTTTTTCTAAGGGATCTCATGTCTGAAAAGGGAAAGGTTTGGTTTGGTGGTGGGAGTGGTATAGAATTTTACCCCTTTACCTTATAATCTTGTAAATCACTATTTTTTAAATTTTAATCTTTTTATTTTTTATAAAATGTTTTGCACTATCTTTATTTATTTATTGAATAGAGACAGCCAGAAATCGAGAGGAAAGGTTGTGGGAGAGAGGGAGAGAGACAGAGAGACACTTAGAGCCCTGCTTCTCCACCTACAAAGCTTTACCCATGCAGGTGGAGACCAGGGGCTTGAACCTGAGTCCTTGAGCACTGTAACATGTGCACTCAACCAGATGTGTCACCACCTGGCCCCTACTTATTTATTTATTTATTATTGGATAAAGACAGAAATTAAGAGGGAAGGGGAAATAGAGAGGAAAAGAGACAGAGACACCTGCGGCCCTGCTTCACCACTTCTGAAGCTTTTCCCCTACAGGTGGGGATCAGGGCTTTGCACCTGGTCCTGTGCACTGTAATGTGTGTGCTTAACAGGGTGTGCCACAACCTGGTCTCAAAAATCACTATTAAGTTACTAATAAAATATATGTTAATGGGGGGGGGGAGTGGAGTGAGTGATTTCATTCTTCAAGTGTTAGAATAGAGTGAAGTTATTTTGGGCAAGAGGTTTCCAAGTGGGTAGTTATTTTAACTTTATTTCATCATATGAATCATTTTTACCACCTTTTGGGGGGGATTGAATATAAATGAAGATAGCTGTTATATTTATATGTATCTCATAAGAGGGTATGGCAAAAGTAGTTCAAGAAAGCTAAGTCTGATTCATTTGCTAGCATCCTAGGAACTAGTTTGATTGACTATGTCTTGATTAAATTGAAGTTGTATTGAATTTTTTTTTTTTTAGAGAACTAGGAAAAATTTTAGACTTGTCTTATCCCAAGTAAACAGGCTCAGCTACAGATTCAAAAGAGCATTACCTGCTCTGCTCCCTCTCCTCACATTTTATAGACTATCTAAACATTGTGCCTATTATCTGATAAAAGTTAGACCAGGATAAACAGTGTTGTAAATGTTTCATACATGTCTGTCGGCATGCCTCAGCTTTGTTTTCATGCATATTTTTACAGAATACCTACTTTCAACTTTCTATTAATTTTTGTTCAAATGTTCCTTCCTGGAACTGACAAATTTATATATGGTACTCTTGTTCTATAAAAGATACTTTTGCTTGAGTGGGAAGAAAAATAGACCTGATTTCTACTGTTATAGATCTTATCAACTAATGAGACGGGTAGATGTTAAGCACAAATCTCTTAATCTGTGCAGAACCCAAGAAAAGGGAAAGATCATGGTGCTATTCCCCAGAGAATCAGGGAGGTCTTCACGGAGGAGGTAATATCTGAACTGAGATCTGAAGTATGAGTAGGATTAAAATAGTTGAAAAGATGGGGTGGGTTGGGGTGGAAGAGAACAGTCAGGAATAGGAGGCATGTGTAAAGAGGTAAAAGGAAATGTGGTACACTTTGAAAAGCAACTATCGATGGGAACTAAGAATGTGAGAGCACTATTTTATGATGGAGTAGAGAGTAGATGAAGAAATCAGAAGAATCAGAGTGATTATGAGAAATGACAAGAACACTTGAGGCCTTTGCGTAATAATCTGGGTTTGAGATACTGTTCTACCAATCTATTCTCTGTGGCAGGTATTTTGATTTTGAATATATATTGTATAGTTCACATTCCTTGTCCCTATGTACTTTAAAACCATAGTATAAAGAAAATTCTTCATTCATTGTAATGTTTTCTCCATTCTTCCTATGTCCACATAGTAAAAATTATATATATGGTTTTATCATTTAAGCTATCAGTACACAAACTATTAATTTTGTGCTTTAAGATTTTACATTGTAAGTGCTACTTCATTTTGGTTCATGGAGTCAAGACACTAGTCTGTGGCTACAAATGACAGAAAATGTTAATACTGGAAGGGATGCCAGAATGGTCATATTGTCTTAACATTCCTGCTTTTCCTCTCCTTTGCTGTCAGTTTGAGTCCTTTCTGGAGAACTTTAGAAGGAGGTCCCTAGGTGATTCCTGATGCTTTTGGTTTTTCAGGAGTAACTGATGATCAGGGATATGGCCGAAAATCTCAGTCAGTGGAGGCAGCTGAATCCTCCTCAGGGAGATGTACCTGAGAAGCACAGGAATCTGGTCTTACTGGGTAAGGTAAGGATGACTACCCTTATCCCTGTGAATTTATCTGATGGAGTACCTTTGTTTCCACAATTCTTAGAATGTCCTAAGGCTCTTAGATCCAAAGATTATTAATCTCTGAAAGGTCCAAGACATGTAATTTGTGTTTTTTGTTTCTGGACATATAGTTTTTAATAACCCTAAAGTTAGAAACTGACACTTTTGCAGATACCTACCATAGGGAGATGACAAATTATAACCATGTGCCAACCATACTGTAAACGATTAACCTCTCAATAAAATGATTTTTCTCCTTTCTATCTTATTTGATAAGACAGAGAGAAGTAGATAGGGGAGGGGAAGAGGGAGAGAGAAAAAGAAAATGTATGCCTGCTTTACCACTCATGAAGTGTGTTCCCTGCAAGTGGGGAGCAAGGACTCTAACTTGGGTCTTTGAGCATGAAACTGGGTGCACTCAACTAGGTGCACTGCTGCCCAGCACCCAATAAAAAGATTTAAAAAAATTAACAGATTATTTTAAAAAATAGATTCTTCCATTATTCTCTATTTTCTTATCTAGGACATTGAGACAGAATTCTCAGGGAAACACCTCTTAAGAAATGGGTGCTGGGGGAGTCAGGCGGTAGCGCAGCGGGTTAAGCGCAGGTGGCACAAAGCACAAGGACCAGCCTAAGGATCCTGGTTCGATCCCCTGGCTCCCCACCTGCAGGGGAATCGCTTCACAAGCAGTGGAGCAGGTCTGCAGGTGTCTAACTTTCTCTCCCCCTGTCTTCCCCTCCTCTCTCCATTTTTCTCTGTCCTATCCAACAATGACATCATCAACAACAACAATAACTACAACAATAAAGCAACAAGGGCAACAAAAGGGAATAAATAAATAAAATATATTAAAAAAAAGAAATGGGTGCTGGACTGGTGAGATAGCATAATGGCTATGTAAAAGACTTTCATGCCTGAGGCTCTGAGGTCCCAGGTTCAGTCCCTAGCACCACTATAAGCCAGAACTGAGCAGTGCTTTTGTCTTGGTGTCTCTCTCTCTCTTTCTCTTTATCTCTCTCCCTCCCTTCCTCTCCCTCTCTCTCTTTGTGTGTGTGTGTGTGTTTATTTTTCTGTGTCTCATTAATATAAGTAAAATTTTTTTTAAAAAGAAAAGAAATGGATGCTATGTGCTGTAGTCTAGGAGATGACTCAGTGACTAGAGTCACAAGATCTTGAATTTGATTCCTGGCATCATATGTACTAGAATGATGCTATAGTTTCTCCTTGTTTCTCTCATGTTAATAAATACATAAATCTTAAGAGAAAGGAAGGAAGAAAGAAGTGGGTACTGTGGACCAGAAGGTGACTTGGTAGATAAAACATTGGATTCTCAAGCATGAGAGCCTGAGTTCAGTCTCTGGCATTGCATATAACAGAGTGATGCTCTGGTGTTCTCTCTCTTTCATAGGGAAATGTAAAATCAAATGACTCAGTTGTTCTGAGCTCAAACCTCATATCAATCTTCCTACTCCCTTTGGACCAACATTGAGGGAGAAATCCAGAATCTCTGCCCACACCCCACATGCTTCTCTCTCATACTGTCTTCCCTAACAACCAAGGACCCAACACTGAGCTCTTTACTAGACGTCTTTTTTTCCTCATAAACAGGGCTTCCAATTCTCAAACCTGATGTAATCTCTCATTTGGAGTGTGGGGAAGAGTTAGAGAAAGTCTCAAAAGCATATTGCCCAGGTAAGTGATTCTTGGAATCAACATAAAACACAGATGGTCACTGGGAAGAACATTTTTGAAATCTCTATAGAGGAACCTCTCTAGGTTTCACTAGACTCCTGGAAAAGTTTAAGTGAAGCTGATTTTTTTTTTCCATGCCACACTCCAGGTCTGTGAATGATCATCTGTAATATTTTTGTATATGTATGTATGCTTGATACTGAGGAATGAACCTAGAGCCCTATGTATGTATGATGTTACTACTGAGTGCCCTCCCTGGTCCAAATATTTAATTTATAAATTTTAGACAGAGTGAGAAAGAAAGGGACACACACCAAAGCACCACTCCCCTATTCATAGACCTCCTTCTAGTACCTACTATGGTGTTCCCATGTGATACTGGTTGAACCAAGGACCTTGCTTGTAATAAGGTGGGTAATGTATGGAGTAAACTATCTCCTGGCTAAGATTTATTTACTTACTATCAAGAGAGAAACAGAGAGAAAGAACCAGGTTATCATTGTGGTATACACAATGCTGGGGATCAAACTTGGGACGTTAATGCTTACAAGTCCTTAACTTAGTGGTAGCACTAAGCTACCTCTCATAAATTAATAGTTATATAGTTTTAGAAAGTACATACTTTTCACTCTTTTAGACCAATTATTTTTCCCAAATAAGATTAAATGAGGGGCCAGGCAGTGATGCATCTGATCAAGTACACACTTTACAGTGCACAGGACCCAGATTCAAGCCCCTGGTCCCCACCTGCAGGGGGAAAACTTCACAATTGATGAAGCAGGGCTGTAGGTGTCTCTCTCCCTATGTCCTCTCCCTCTCAATTTCTTTCTGTCTCTATCCAATAATAAGTAAATTAAAAAAAAAGATGAAAAGAAAGTAATCTTTTAATGTTTGTTAGCAATTTGTTGAGTGTAAGGCTTTTTCCTTTGCCATTTATATACGTATTTCATATGTGGTGTTTTTTTTACTGCAGAATAATGTGATTTTTTTTTCCTCAGACTGTGACTATTAAATTTACCTGAATTTTCCCTTTTCTTCTCTAAGAAGAGGCAACCTAGCATAGCATAGTGGATAAAAGAACTTATCTTAGAGCCTGGGTTCAGAGACTATCTCAGTTACTAATTCACTCTGTCACCTATAACAGGTGAATTATCCTCTCTTTGACTTAAAATTTTCAAATGTAAAATAGAAATGATACCATTTAGAATCACGAGAGTCAAGTCACTTAGTTTAAAAGAAATACTTAGAATACTCCCTGGTGTGTTCTAAAATAAGCAAACAATATCTATAGATTATTATTTTTAAAAAATATTTTATGTAGGGAGTCGGGTGGTTGCGTAGCGGGTTAAGCGCATGTGGTGCAAAGTGCAAGGACTGGCATGAGGATCCCGGTTTGAGCCCCCAGCTCCCACCTGCAGGGGAGTCGCTTCACAAGTGGTGAAGCAGATCTGTAGGTGTCTATCTTTCTCTCCCCCCTCTGTCTTCCCCTCCTCTCTCTATTTCTGTCTGTCCTAGCCAACAACGATGACATCAATAACAACAATAATAACTACAATAATAAAACAACAAGGGCAACAAAGGGGAATAAATAAATAAATATTAAAAATATTATGTATTAGACCCTGAAAATTCTGTTGAACTGTATTATTGCAGATTACCAGTTAATTATACCTTAAAATATATTTATTTTTGTTGTATTGTACCAAAGTAAAAGACTCTGGGGTTGGGGGCAATTCAGGTCCTAGGAGGACCTAGTTGGGGTTGTACCATTATGTGGAAATGTTATGCATGTACAAACTATTGTATTTTACTTTTGACTGTAAGCCATTAGTCCCTCAATAAAGAAATAACAAATAAAATTAAAAAATATATATTGATTTTCTTATTTATTAGGTAGATACAGAAAGAAATTGAGAGGGATTAGGGAGATAGGAAGAGTTTAAGATACCTACAGCACTGCTTCACCACTTGTGACTTCCTCCCTTTAGGTGGGGACCAGGAATTTGAACCCAGGTCTTTAAGTGTTGTAATATGTGTGCTCAATATGGTGTGCCCCCACCAGCCTTTAATTATACCTTATTTAGACTTATTTAGATAAGACTTATTTAGTCTTATCTTTATCCAGCTGACGCAGTGTAATGTTGTTATATTTCTCACAGTGAGCTGTTTACTCTATCAGATCAGTATTCCACTGCCTACTTTTAAGGTCTTTGTACTAGTCTACTTGCCTGTCCTGCTTTTGTTCTACAGATTGAAGCTTTAACAGTTGAGAAGCAACTTTTGTTTTTCTTTTTTCTTTTTTCCCTTTATTGAGGGATTAATGTTTTACATTTGACAGTGAATACAGTAGTTTGTACATGCATAACATTTCTCAGTTTTCCACATATAACCCCCACTAGGTCCTCTGTCATTCTTTTCCAGGACCTGTACTCTCCCACCCACCCACCCCCCTGAGACTTTTACTTTGGTTCTTCTTCTTCTAGCGTTTGCCCTTCTTCCATAGCCAGTCAACAGGTCAGGCTGAAAGCTTTCAGGAGCTGCTTGTTGCTGGCTTTGAAAGTGACTGGGATCCATGTGGATTCAGTCGGCTAGGAAGGATCGTCAGTTTCCCCAATGAATGGGTACTCACGGGATGCACCACAAGAAGGTCGATCCAATGCATCCCATTACTTTGGTGAAATACACCAACTCCAACTCAAGTTCTACTTGTGTTTTCTCTTCTGATCTTGTTTTTCAATTTCTGCCTGAGAGTGAGATCATCCCATATTCATCCTTCTGTTTCTGACTTATTTCACTTAACATGATTTCTTCAAGCTCCATCCAAGATCGGCTGAAAACAGTGAAGCCACCATTTTTAATAGCTGAGTAGTAGTCCATTGTGTATATATACCACAACTTGCTCAGCCACTCATCTGTTCTTGGATACCTGGGTTGCTTCCAGGTTTTAGCTATTACAAATTGTGCTGCTATGAACATATGTATACACAGATCTTTTTGGATGGGTGTGTTGTGTTCCTTAGGATATATCCCCAGGAGAGGAATTGCAGGATCCTAGGGTAGGTCCATTTCTAGCCTTCTGAGAGTTCTCCAGACTACTCTCCACAGAGGTCAGACCAATTTTTATTTCCATCATTAGTGCAGGAGCATTCCTTTGACCCCACAACTTTTCCAGCATTTGCTGCTACCATTCTCACAGGAGTGAAGTGGTATCTCATTGTTGTCGAGAAGTAACTTTTCTACCAACAGTATATTCTTCACAAAAACTTGGGGTTTTAATTATTCCAAGCCCAATAGCTTGAAATCTGTTTGCCTTTATCCTATTTGTGTTTAATATTTTAGGCATTTCCCTGATTTATATCTGGAGAACATTGTATTTTGTTAACTTACTCCATAGCTGGAATGTTATTTTTTATAATTCTTTTATAAAATATCTAATTTATTTATATGTATGTGTGTGAGAGACAGAGATATAAAGAGAGATAGAGACACCAGAACACTTCTCAGCTCTGGCTTATGGTGGTATGGGTATTGAACCTGGGACCATAAAACCTTAGGCATGAAAGTCTTTTGTGGGACCAGGTGGTGGTGCACCTGGTTGAGCACACATGTTACAATGCTCCAGGACTCAGGTTCAAGCCCCTGGTTGTCATCTGCAGGTGAAAGCTTCACAAGTGGTAGAGCTGTGCTGCAGGTGTCTCTCTGTCTTTCTCACTCTCTAATTCCCCCTTCCTCTTAATTTCTAGCTATCTCTATCCAATAAATAAATAAAGATAATTTTTAAAAAAGTCTTTTGCATAACCATTATGCTATCTCCCCAGCCCTGGAGTAGATATTAACGACCATTTAAGACTGGAAATATCTCACTGCTATAAATATTAAGTGCTTCACTGTTACAAAGCAGTGGAACCTTTCCTCCTAAACTCTTAGGAAGCTGAGAATTTTAGAGCAGGTATCTGATAGGTAGGGAACCAATCTAAGCACATGGAAATTTGACCTTCCCCTCTTTTCATGGTACTTTCTATCTTCCCTTTCTTTCTTTCCTTCTTCCTCTCTTTCTTTCTTTCTCTCTTGTCATCTCTGGGGTTTCACTATTTGGGGTCCACTTTTTCAGATAAAGACAGACAGATGTAGAGGTAGAGAGGAAAAATGTACCACAGCATTGAAGCTTCCTTCAATGGAGTAGTGTCTAGGCTTGAATCTAGGTCATATGCATGGCAGAGCATGCATACTATCCACATAAGTTATGCTGCTTGACCTATACTTATTTTTAAGACTTTTTTAATTAGCTTTTTTTTTATTGGGTAGAGATAGCAAGAAATCAAGAGGGAGTGGGTGATAGACAGAGAGACACCTGCAGCACAGCTTCACCACTTGCAAAACTTTCTCCCTGCAGTTGGGGACCAGGGGCTCGAACCCAGGTCCTTGAGCATTGTAACTTGTGCACTCAACCAGGTGTGCCACCACCTGGCCCCCTTTTTTTAAGACTTCATTCTACTTTACTCTCCCTAATTTGCTGAGTTTGGAGAAAATCAGAGATGGTCAGTTCCTTCTTAATTAGTGAGCTTTGTAATAATTTGAATTTGTAGATGTAGCCACTTTGATCATTAACTTATATAGTTTGTATCTCATCTTGAGACAATAGAATGAACAAAATTTGTTTAAGAGCAATGGTTTTGAAAAGTTAGCCTGTTAGCAGATATTGAGATATATTAGAATGAATAAGAATTGGTGGCAAGAAGATTATTAAATAATAGTAATTCTCAAGCCATGAAATCATGAAACTCTGGTGAATTGATGGTCATCAGTTCATGGGGCCATCTTCCTCTGATTTTAGCCTTGTTGTTAATAGATCTTGTTTTTTGTTTGCTTGTTTTTAATTTGCTAATTCCCTCTACCATCTCTGAGTAGTCTTGTTCTCTGTTATTATTTTTCATTTCATGTGTTGCTATAGAGAAATGCTGAGTACCTAAGTACCCTCCTTTATATAAAGCACTTCCTTGCCCCATTATCTTTTTTTCCTCAGGTTTTCCCAATATCTAAAGGCTATTTTTGAGAACTTTCAAGTTCACATGCTCTTTAGAAGCACTTTTGGCTTGTTTGTTTTATTATTTTTCTCTCAGTTTAGGAAATGATATATAGGTGCTTTGATTTCTTTTAGACTGGAAGATAAGTCCAGCAAGCAAGGCACTACTTCCAGAGCAGAACATTTCTGAAAAGGAATCAATTCCTAATGTGTTCATAGAGATATTTCCAAAAGAAGATTCCAGTGAATGTGAAGACTCTTTTGCACATCAGCAGGGAAACCATGATAGACATTTAGTACAAGAAGCTGTCATTCAGAAGAAATCTTCTGGGGAGAGAAACTACCAGTATGAAGAATTTGGAAGAAATTTTAGTCAGAGGTCATTAACTGTTCAACAACAAGGAGAGAGACCACATAATTATAATTCACTTAAAAATAACTTAAAACAGAATTCAGATCTAATGAGGCATGATAGAATTTGTGCAGAAAAGAAACCTTGGAAGTGTAAGGAATGTGAGAAAGCTTTTAGTTACTATTCAGCTTTTGTTTTGCATCAGAGAATTCACACAGGAGAAAAACCCTATGAATGTAATGAATGTGGTAAAGCCTTTAGCCAGAGCATACACCTTACTCTACACCAGAGAATTCACACTGGAGAAAAACCCTATAAATGTAATGAATGTGGTAAAGCCTTCAGTCACCGTTCTGCACTTATTCGGCATCATATAATTCATACTGGAGAGAAACCCTATGAATGCAATGAATGTGGGAAGGCCTTTAATCAGAGTTCATACCTCACTCAACATCAGCGTATTCATACTGGAGAAAAACCTTACGAGTGTAATGAATGTGGAAAGGCTTTCAGCCAAAGCACATTTCTTACCCAGCATCAAGTCATTCACACTGGAGAAAAACCCTATAAATGTAATGAATGTGGAAAATCCTTTAGTGATCGTTCAGGCCTTATTCAGCATCAGAGAACTCATACTGGGGAGAGGCCTTATGAGTGTAATGAATGTGGGAAGGCCTTTGGCTACTGCTCAGCACTGACTCAGCACCAGAGGACTCACACTGGAGAGAAACCCTTTAAGTGTAATGATTGTATCAAAGCCTTCAGTGACCGCTCAGCCCTTATTCGTCATCAAAGAACGCACACTGGAGAAAAACCTTACAAGTGTAAGGATTGTGGTAAAACTTTTAGCCAGAGCTCATCTCTAACAAAACACCAGAAAACACACACTGGAGAAAAACCCTATAAATGTAAGGAATGCAGGAAAGCCTTTAGTCAGAGTTCATCTCTTTCACAACATCAGAAAACTCATGCTGGAGTGAAAACCAAGGAATATGGGAAGGCCTTCAGTGAACATAAAGCCTTTGGTCAGCAAAAAAGAATTCATACTGGATAAAGACTATATAAATGTAGTATATTCTGATATTTATTGAACATTCAGTATATATGGTATAAGAGCTACACAAAATGTAATATTGCGTTACTAGAAGTGTTAACTGATAAGTCATCATTGACATGGAATATACCTTATTTAGAATGTGAAAGAGGGACTTTACATTTTAAGATGTGTTGGGGCCAGGCGGTGGCTCACCTGGTTAAGTGCACACATTACATTTTAAGATGTCTTCTGTGGAGGACAATGTGAATTTTCTTGGAGAAAGGAAATTTATTTCCAGTTCCTTAATGCATATTATGAGAATAGTGTTTCTTTTAGGGATATTTCAGGGTAAGAAATGAGTTTGAGAACTCACAGTGAGTTTGTATGTGTGAAGAGTGAAGGCGGAAGAGAAGTCCTTAGTCTTATGTATAAGAACATGTGGGAAATATATAGGAAGGATTGAGAAAATCCATCCCCACTGGGATGGGAGATGAATTCAAGAAATTTTGACTCCAGTAACCACTCTAATGATTACTTACAACCAGAAAAAAAAAAAAAACTAACAAAAAAACTCAACATGACTTGTTGCTTAGTCACAATATTTCCACAAATCCTTTCTTTTGAAACTAAGAAATGTTGGCCTTTTTTTTTTTTTTTTTTAGACTTTGGTTATTGAGAAATCTAAACTTAATAGTTACATCAACTTCATGTAGCAAGATCTACAACCTAGGGAAACAAAATATAGGAGGAACATTTGACTGATTAAGTCTATTTTCAGCTGAATTAGCTGGGACTTCAAATTCATGAAGATTTACCTCTGTTATATGTAGTTCATTCCTTAGGGTTTTTTCTAATAGCATAGTAAAATTTAGTTATAGCCCCAAATTTACACTGCACATTAAATTGTAAAAAATAA
This sequence comes from Erinaceus europaeus, assembly GCF_950295315.1. Lineage (NCBI taxonomy): Eukaryota > Metazoa > Chordata > Mammalia > Eulipotyphla > Erinaceidae > Erinaceus > Erinaceus europaeus. Next base: position 62,652,759 of record NC_080164.1, read on the forward strand.
ATTATTTTCATCTTACCACTTATTTTGAGAAGACTCAGATGACTTTGTATGTTTTTTCCATTGAAACTTTGAATGTTGTTATTGGAAGTATTTTTAGTTCTATTTTCAGTTTTCACAGAATAGACTGATTTTTTTCCTTGGCATGGATTTCTGTTTTTTAATCCTTTTTGCTGAGCATCTTGATACTGTAGGTTTATATATCTGTAAAATTTGGGGAGTTTTCAGCCAATATTTCTTTGAATACAATCCCATCCATCACCCATTTTCTCTACCCATGACTCTGATGACATAAATGTTAGATCTTTGTTTTGTTTGTTTTTAGTACATATTTGTCTTGGTTTTCTCAGGTAGCTTATATAAAAAAAATGACTAGAGGCTCAAAACAAATATATTTCTTGTCATTCTGGAGGCTGAGAAACCCAAGATTAAGAGACTTTGTCTCTGGTAAGGGCTCTCTTTCTGAGTTGCAAAAAGACCATTATCTTATTATGTCTTTATATAAACACTATTTTTCAGTGCCTTCATGAATGCTATCTTTCTTCCTGTTATTAGTCCACCAACCCTATAAAATTAGGACCTCAGCCCTATGACTTCACTTAACTTTAATTCCCAAAATTTTCTTTACCAAATACAGTCATATTGGAAGTTAGTCTTCCAGCATTTAAATTGGTAGGATAGGGGGAGGTTCTACATATATCATTCTGCCCCTTGGTTCTCCCAAATTTATATTCTTACATCCCAGAATGCATTCATTCCATCTCAAAATACTCAAAAAGTCTTAATTTATTCCAGCATAAACTATAAAATCCAAGGTATCATCTAAATATCACATGAGTCAAATATGGTTGATATTTAAGGTATAGTTCATCCTGAGATAGAATTTCTCTTTGGCTTGAGACCAGATAAGTCATGTGCTTCCAAAATCTAGTTATGGGTTGGACATAGAATAGATATTCTCATTCCAAAAGAGATAAATAAGAAAGAAGGAGGATGTGATGAGTCCCAAACAAATCCATAATTTAGCTGGGCAAATTTCATTATATCTTGACAATAATCCTTTTTTGGCTTAATGCCCAGCCTTCTAGAATCAACAAGGCAGTGATCCTACCTTCTAGACCTACTGTTGTATCAGTCCTACCACCATGGCTCTACTGGGCAGTCCCAGGTTTCTAGTCAAGGTCATCTGACTGGTTGAAACTGATGTAATTTCCCCACACTGAAAGTGTGAAGTCAACTTCAACTTTGTAATGAGTTCCTTTTCTTAAAGCATTGTATATGTTTACAGCTGAATTACTTACTTTTCCTTACTTAAAAATATTATTTATTATCTGAGAGACAAAAAATGAGAGGGAAAGGGAAGATATAGAGGGAGAGAAACAGATAAGACACCTTTAGCCCTGCTTCACCACTCATGAAACTTTCCCCCTGCAGGTGGGGGCCAAGGGCTTATGCCTGGGTTCTTGTACACAGTAATGTGTGCACTTAACCAGGTGTACCACCACCTTGCCTCTACTCTATTTACTTAAACTAAGAATTGTAACAGGTTTTGTAAATTTGTCTAATTTCATTTTTCATTTAAAAAAATTATATATGAAAGAGAAAATTTCACATGAGGCAGAAAGAGAGAGAGATTAAGAGAAGCCAGGGCACCGCTCTGATACTTGTGACACCACAAATCAAGCCAGGAGATTTACCAATTGAGTTATTTCCCTGGCTGTATGGAATTGGCCAGTGGAGTGACTGGGAGAACAACAGTCACTGGAATTGCCTCAGTGTGCTGGGTGGGTTGGTGCAGAGGTGCTGGGAAGCTCAGTGTGGAGTAGGACCACAGGACAGTAAGAAGCAGAATAAGACCATGTAGCCATAGGGTGTTAGGCAGGCTGCTAAAAAGCAGTCCTTTTACCTGCTGTGTTGTCCTTTGTTGTGGACACTTGTCTAACATCATATCTGTGTATATTGTGACTTTACTGTTTTGTTCTTGTGAAGGTAAAAGAAAACAAATTTTGCTTTGCCCTCCGTTTCTCTGGGTTGTTTGTTTGTTTCCTATCCTCTTTAGTCCTAACTGGTAGTTTCTGCTGGTATAATTCCATTTATGTTTTTGGCTTTTTCTCAGATGGCTGATTAAGTTTATGAGTCAAACCCATAATCTATCAATTGGGTGTTCAGCCACACCTTAGTGTTCAGAGTTATCTTTTTCATACTTTGAAGTATAGACAAACTTTTACAAATCTTGTAAAAGGAAGTTTTACTTCCTTTTTTGTTTTACAATTCATGACTCTCGCATTTTACTATAAGCACTAAAAAAGATTCATATTGCACCTTCAATACTTTACTTAGAAATGTCTGCTGCATATTCACTATTCATAAGTTCTTTCCACAAAATGCTAGAATATAACCAAATTTATCACCACTTTACAATAGGGTTTTCTTTTCAGTTTCTTTCTTTTTCTCCAGGATTATTGCTGAGATTCTGTACCAGCTTTCACTCTGGTACATATGCTACCAGGGATTAAACTCAGAATCTCATGCTTCCAAGTCCAGTGCTGTATCCACTGCATCACCTCCTGGACCAATGCATTAGATTCTTTATGTTTGTTATTTGTTGAGACTTCTTTTTTAGATTTGCTTTTCATTAGTGATTTAATATTGGTTTACATAATTATAAGATACTGGGGTATTATTCCACACCATTTGCACCACCACCAGAGCTCTGTATCCCCATTCCCTCCAATGGAAACTGCAGGAATTCGAGACTTCTTATTTTGTGAATTTGTGGGAAACATGTTTATAATTGCTCACTGAGGAACTTTTATGATGGCCTTTAAAACCCTTATCAGGTAATTCTAACATCTGTACTCTCTCAGGTGTTGATGTCTGTGAATTATCATCTTGTTCAAATTGAGATTTTCCTGATTCTTGGTGTGATGAGTGATTTTTCCAGTTGAAATCTGACATCTTTTGTATCCTATTAAATCTTATGTTTGGGAAGTTATCTGACACTCAACTGGTGTAGACACTGCTTTATTAATTTATTATTGGTGTTGGAATTCAGGTTGTCACTTACCTCTATGGAAACTAGGGGTAGAGATATTCAGTGCTTCATGTAAGAGTGAGGGTATACATTCCCACTGGACCTATACTGATACCAGCCTGACTGAGAGGGGCAGAAATGTCTTGTTACTACTGCCATATCATTTCCATTACACTGTGGGTTTGGGTGGTCCCATTATTACTAGACATAGGTGAAAGTCCTGATTCTCCACTAGGTTTCCAATGACACTATACTAGTAATAAAGGCGGGGGGCAGGGAGAAACATCATGTAATTGAGTAGAGTTGGAAGTCTCATATCCTAAGTAGTCTCCAACAGTGCTGCTAGAGTGGAACAAGGAAAGGAGTTACTTTTGAGAAATATATTTCCCATTTGAGCTCCTCAAACACCACCCTGGGGTAGAGGTGGGACTTTGAGCATCCTCTTTACAACCTACTAAGTATTTGAATACAAGGTCCTCTTTCAGCTTTACTGTTGTGAATAGAAATGCTATTTTCCAATCATTTTTGGCTGAAGTCAGATAGTTATTTTCTTGTTTTAAAATATTTATTTATTTATTTTCCCTTTTGTTGCCCTTGTTTTTTATTGTTGTTGTAGTTATTATTGTTGTTGTCATCGTTGTTGGATAGAACTGAGAGAAATGGAGAGAGGAGGGAAAGACAGAGAGGGAGAGAGAAAGATAGACACCTGCAGACCTGCTTCACTGCCTGTGAAGCGACTCACCTGCAGGTGGGAAGCTGGGGGCTCGAACCGAGACCCTTATGCTGGTCCTTGTGCTTCGCACCACATGCGCTTAACCCGCTGCACTACCGCCTGACTCCCAGACAGTTATTTTCTAAGGACTGTCTTGCTAGGCTGTCCCTTTCTTGATCCTTTGACTATAAAAAATAGTCGAAACATTTTTCTTTTCCTCTTTTCTCTTTTTTATGAATATATATGTATTTTTTACTTTATTGCATTTTTCTTATATTTGATAAGACAGGGAAACTTAGGAGTATTAGATAGATAGACCAATCAACAGACAGATACTTGCAATACTTCTTAACCACTCATGAAGCTTAGTGTCTACATGTGGGGACTAGGGATTTGAATCCAGGTCCTTGTGCATATAACATAGGTGTTCAACCAAGTGCAGCACTACCTGGCCGCTCTCCCTCCCTTCCTTCCATGCTCTTTCTTTTCCTTCCTTCTTCCTTTCCTTCCCTCCTTCCTTCCTTTCTCTCTCCTTTTCTTCCTTCCTTCCTTCCTTCCTTCCTTCCTTCCTTCCTTCCTTCCTTCCTTCCTTCCTTCCTCTCTTTCTCCCTCTGTGCTTGTTGCTATTTTGGGTTACTAGCTTCTTTAAAGCCAATCTGTTATAGATATGGCAAAAGAAAGAGCCAAGGAACTTAATGCCTGAGAACCTTTAAGTCCCAAGGTTCCCAACTGGTCAGTATTCTTTCCACCTTTTAAAATCTTCTTATGTTGCTATACACATAATATTCATGAATTCTTCTTCTTCTTCTTTTTTTTTATGAGAGAGAGGAACTGAGAAACAACCAGAGCATCAATCACTCTGGCACTTGGGACCTCATGCTTGAAAGCCAACACATTATCCACTATGCGTATTTAGATTGAGAAAAGGGGGAAAGTACTATACAATCTTTCCCCTATGGTCTTTCCATTTGTTGCTGAAGTAGCAATGAAATGGTCAATTTATGTCAAAGATTCATGGTATAAACCTGTTATTTGTAACTAGTTGTGATTAAGGACCAAAAGAAATATTCATTTGTCCTCCAAAGGTAAGCTGCGAAGTTGCTAAGTAGAAACTCCCAGGATTCAAACTTTATCTAGCTTTGAAGGATTCATAATCTTTAAGTTGGTAAAACACCAGTGTTTCTTTTTAGGTTACAGTTTTGACATGAAAGAATCTAAGCTATAAGGTTAGTTTTTTTTCCTTTTGCATTTGTATTTTTGTTCCAAGAGTATGTGAGGACCTCTGGAGAATTTAATTTGGAATTGTTCTTTCTTTATGTATCTGTATGTGGATATCTGTTTCATTTTAATTTGATATATAACATATAACACATGATAGCGCAGAGAACCAAACAAAATAAACAGCAAAAATAATTGGGATTTGGGGCAAATCTGTTTCCTCATTTATATAGTTTTCTGGATTGATAGTTTTATTGAAAGATAAAATCAATCACCCCAACCCCTGTTGTAGTCCTGGCAAGTGATAGTCTCAGGTGCAGCGTATCCTACCTGCAGCCAGGAATATATATATATATATTTATATATATATATATATATATATATAAAACAGTCATTTGAAAGTAGTTAGTATTAAGCAGACAATGGATGTAAAGTTCTTTGTAAACGATCAAGTGTTTTATGATGGTGAAGCTCAATAAAAAGTACTATGAACGTAATGACATATATCTTCTTTCCATTTTTTTTGAATAGTAGTAACATTTGCATCTTTTTAGATATTTATGTAGTTTCTTTAATCTATATTGATGAGGTAAATTACACTGATAGACTTTTTAATGTTAAAAAATACTTGCATTCTTAGAATTTATCCAATTTAGTGATTTTTACCCACCTCTGGAAGAATTGGTGTTTCTTTAAAAGATTTAGCTGCAGGGGCTGGGGGGTAGTGGTGGGCACCCAGTTATAACGCACACATATCACCATGTATGAGGACCTACAGGGGGACCCTTCACGAGCAGTGAAGCAGGTGTTTGGGTATCTTTCATGCTCCCTCTCTGTCTTCCCTTCCCCTCTCAATTTCTTCCCCTTCCCTCTCAATTTCTTTCTGTCTTGTTAAATAAAATAGAAAAAAAAAAAAAGGAAAAAATGGCTTCCAGAATCAGTAGATTTGTAGTGCTGGCACTGAGCCCTAGCGATAACCCTGGTGGCAAAAAAAATAGTTTAGTTACGTTTAGCTGCTGTGTGTGATTTGGTTCTACTGATCTGATTCATATTTGTAGTTTGTAGTTTATATTTTTGTTTATATTTTAAGAGTTGGGTTTTTCTAAAGTGTGTTTTTTTCACTTGAGCTATTCATAAAATCCCTGCTTTTATCTGTAGTTTTGTCCTCTTTTTTCATTCTTTATTAATGTTCTTTCCTTTTCACTTAATTGTGTTTCTAGAAGTTTGTCTATTTTACTAGCCTTTCTGTTAAATCAATTTTATTGAGGTGTATTTTATTTTATTTATTTTTAAAAATACTTTATTTACTTATTAATGAGGGGGTAAGAGGAAAGAGAGAGAAAGAACCAGACATCACCCTGGTACATGTGCTGCTGGAGATTGAATTCAAGACCTTATGCTTGAGAGTCCAAGGCTTTATTCACTGCACCACCTCCTGGATCACTTGAGGTATATTTTACATGCAGTGCATTTACTGAATTGAAGGTCCCATCAGTTTGACAAATGTCTTAATCGTCTGTCTAGACATGAGTATAGGTTCTTCCTTTATCTGTCTCACTTTTACCTTTTTTTTTTTTTTAAAGATTTTATTTATTTATGAGAAAGATAGGAGAGAGAAAGAACCAGACATCACTCTTGTACATGTGCTGCCAGGGATTGAACTCAGGACCTCATGCTTGAGAGTCTAGTGCCTTAGCCACTGCACCACCTCCTAGACCACTCACTTTTACTTTTTATTATTTATTCTCATGTCATTTATTTTTATTCTTTACTATTTTTTCATTCTGATAACTCTAGGTTTAATTTCCTTTTTGTATACTTAAAATGTAAATTTAGATTGTGAATTTGAGATTGAGATTTTTATTTTCTTTTTGTTATTGTCAACAATTTTCTTTTTGTTATTGTCACTACTTTGGATAAACTTTTTTTTTTTAAGGAGACAGATGGAGAGAGAGAATGACACCACAGCACCACTATAATGATGGATAGTCTTAAACCTGTGCTGTGCACAAGGCAAAGCAGGTGCACTATTCAAGTGAACTGTTTTGCTGACCCAATTTTTCCTTTTTAAAGTGATAGCATAGGGACTGTACAGTGGTACATCTAGCTAAGTGCACATATTATGGTGTGCAAGAACCCAGACTCAAGCCCCTGGTTTCCACCTTCAGGGGGAATGCTTCATGAGCAATGAAGCTTCAGGTGCCCCTCTCTCTTCATTTACATTTCACTCCCCCCTCTCAAGTTCTCTCTGTTTCTATCCAAAATAAATAGATAAATAAAAATATTTTCTTTAAAAAATGATAGCATCTACTACTGTTTTTGGCACATTTCATAGTACTTAGTATGTGTGCTTTCATTTTCATTTTTCTAAACTTTTTCCTAATTTTTCTGCTGATGTCTTCTTTAACCATTGATTTCAAAGAAAAATGCTGTTTAATTTTCATGTATATGAGTTTTCCCATTTTCCTTTTGCTATTGATTTGTAGTCACATTCTAATGTGTTGGGAAAAAATATATCTAATGTAGTTTCAGTCTTCTTAAATTTGTTAAGATTTGTGACCTAACATTTGATCCCTGAAAAAAGTATTCCATGTGCACTTGAGAAGGAAATTTGAAACCCTGAACTTATTTCCTTTTCTCACTTTGCCCACCAGTATAGCCAACCTTATTATATTCATTAGTTTTCCAATAGTGTTCCTTCCCTCACCTTGGCTAATTTGCAGTATCTGATGTAGCTATTTTATATATCTCTATTGACATGGACTATAATGTTCTTTTTACTACTGAAAATGGAAGTCATCAGAATCTTTTTTTTTCTCTCAGTGCCTGCACTATGAATCCACTGCTCCTGGAGGCCATTTTTCCCATTTTTTGTTGCCCTTGTTGCGCTTGTTGTAGTTATTATTGTTATTACCGTCATAGCTATTGTTGTTGGATAAGACAGAGAGAAATCGAGAGGAGGGGAAGACAGAGATGAGGAGAAAAACATAGACACCTGCAGACCTGCTTTACTGCTTGCAAAGTGATCTCCTACAGGTGGGAAGCTGGGGGCTCAAATCAGGATCCTTACCTCGGCCCTTGTGCTTTGCACCATGTGCGCTTAGCCCACGGTGCTACCACCCAGCCCCCATCAGAATCTTTAAAGTATTTATTTATTTATTTATTTATTTATTTATTTATTTATTTATTTCCAGGACTTTTCTGAGGCTTCATTTCTAAGTACTTCACTACTCTTGGTGGGTTCTTTATTACCTTTCCCCCTCTCTTCCAAGCAGATGGAGAAGGACAGAGAGAAAGAACAAGACAAGATTGAAGGAGAGGCCCCACAGCGCAATCCATCACTTGTGAACTTTCCTTTTTGCATGGGGCTCCCATGTGGTGGCCGGAGACCCAAACCCAGGTCCTCACACATGGTAAAGTGCACACTCTACCTGGTGAGCTCTCTCCCGGCCCCCAACTTTCCCCTTTATTAAGAAATATAGATTAGATAGCCAGCTCCAGGAACCCTAGAACCCATTCAGAAAACTCATGTTTAAAATTTCAGTCTTCTGGGGGCCTGGTTGAGTGCACATGTTAAAATGAGTGAGGACTCGGACTCATGACCCTAGTCCTTACCTGCAGGGTAAAAGCTTTGTGAGTGGTGAAGCAGGGCGTCAGGTATCTCTCTTCTCTTTCATTCTCTGTTGCCCCTTTTCCTCTCTACTTCTCTTTGTCTCTACCCAATAAATGAATAAATATAAATAAAAATAGTTTAAAAATAAATAAAATTTCTTTCTTCTGGAAATTCTCTTGGTCTCAAAACTTTATTGATCAGATTTCTGTAGAGAAACAGAATAGGTCTAGATAGATATATTCTACTAGATGCATATTCACATCGATTATAAGAAGTCAACTTAGATATTTATAATAGTTGATAAATTCCATGATCTGTAGTCTACAAGCTGAAGGCCCAGGAAAATTGGTGCTTTAAGTTTCAGTCCAAGTCTAACAGCTTGAGAACCAAAAATTCCAAGGGCAGGAGGAGGCTGATGTCTCCACTCAAGCAGCCAGGTGAAGGAACCAGTTCAGCTGTTTTTGCCTTTTTTCTCTTCAAATCCCCAGTGAATTGGATTAAATGCATCTAATTTGGGAAGAGCACTTTGTATTCGGTCCATCAATTGAAATGTCAAATTGATAATAATCATTCACTACTCTGTTGTGTTATTTTACAGTTTAGTTGTATATTTTCTATTTGCTATAAGCCAGAGTTGAGGAATGCTCTGGTTAAAAACAAACAAACAAACAAACAAATAAATACATAGGGGGGCTCGGCAGTGGCACACTCGGTTAAACACACTTAAACACACTTATTGCCATGCACATGGATCCAGGATTAAGCCCCTGCTCCCCACCTGCAGGGAGTATGCTCATGAGTAGTGATGCAGATCTGAAGGTTTCTCTCTTTCTCACTCCCTTTTTCTCCCTTTTCCTCTCAATTTCTTTCTGTCCAGTCAAATAAAGTAGAAAGGAAAAAAGGGAAAAATGACCACCTGGAGCTGTGGAGTCATAGTATCAGGATTGAGCCCCAGTGATAACCCTCAGGTAATATATATATATATATCCCAGTAGTACTTTTCTTAGTAGCCCAAACTGGAAAGAAATGACCAGCAGCAGTTATAATAGGAAAACATGGTGTGACATATTTACACAGTGAACTCCCACTCAGCAACAAAAAGAATGAGTTTCTGGCACATGGATGAATTTTAGAAGTAGTGTATTGAATGAAAGAAGTCAGAGCATGTGTTTCCATCTTTATGAAACTCTGGAAAAGACAAAACTGATCTGTAGTAACATAAAGACGAGTCACAGCTTCTTAAAGAAGAACCACTTGGGCAGATACTTGGGGAACTTTCTAGGGTGGAGAGAACATGTTCCTTATCTTAAATGGATGTGGATTGAACACAAGTCTATTTGTCAAAATTTTGTAATTAGGACTTACATGTGTAGTGTCTATAGAACTTTACTATAATGCATATAAAATGTGTATAGTATGTATCTAATTTATGCCTCCAAGTTTAAAAAGAAACAAAGAGGAAACACCTAGTTATTGAAGTAAGTTGCATTGTTTAACTTTAGGGGGGCCACCTAGACAAAAAGAGGAAACAAGCAAACTCTGCAGTGTTTCTGGACTCTGGGACATGATGTCTAGGAACTCACTTTTGCTTTTCATTTTAAAGAACTTACTGGCCTTTTAAGAATATCTTCTGTATTCTGGGTCAGATTGACATGGTAAATAGTTAATTGTATTTATATATTTTCTTCAAGTTTGGGAGCTACTCTCTGCCCTGATTTAGCGTTCTAATCCTATTCTCAACTCTAACACCATCTTCCCAGACAGTGTTTTTAGTCTACCTGTAGGTTAGTTATCAAGCTCCAGCAAAAATCACCACAGTCATGGGCCCCTCCCTAGAAACATACCTCAAATAGACTTCCTAGCTTCTATACACCCTAAAATCCCTATTCCCATATTCTCTGTTCCTATTTTATGGTTCTTGTTCATTAAACATTTTGTCCTGATTTATATCTTACTGCCTTTTAGCCACCCAAGTTGCAGATGCTACTACAATTCCATCCTGAACTCCTTGGGCAGAAGACTTCACCAATGTCACCTCTCCAGAGCTCTGCTCCACTAGGGAAAGGTAGAAACAGGATGGGGGGTATGAATAGACCTTCCAATGCCATGTCCAGTGGAGAACAATTATTGAAGCCGGACTTTCTATCTTCTGCACCCCATAAAGAATTTTGGTCCATACTCCCAGAGGAGTAACTATTAGGAGAAGATGATCAGAGGGCTCTGAACTCCAGTGCCATCAGGACACGGAGAGAGAAGAGGAAAAAAGAACGTAAGGACACTCAGAAGTAATAGGTGTGACTTAGAAATGAAGAGAAGGCAGAACCATAGAGAAAAAGGGGGTAAATACATATAAATATATATAGATAGTTATAGAAATAGTAGTCAACCCATATCTGTGATCTTGGGAGAACTACTGCATTTTCAGTGGAGGGAATGGGGACACAGAACTCTGGCAGTGATAAAGGTGTGGAATTATACTCCTGTTATCTTATAACGCTCATGTTCAGTGGAGAATCAATTAAGGAAGCCAGACCTTCCACCTTCTGCACCCCATAATGACTCTGAGCCTATGCTCCCAGAGGGATAAAGAATAGGAAAGCTTTCAAGGAAGGGATGGGATATGGAACTCTGGTGGTGGAAACTTTGTGGAATTGTACCCCTCTTATTCTATGGACTTGTCGATATTTTTTATTTTATAGATAAATTAATAACAATTTAAAAAGTCTTCTGTAGTTCCCTTAAGGTTCACCAGGTGGCAGTGTTGTATCAGTCAATCCGGACCAAGGTGGGGGTCAGATGAGAGCCTGAGCCTAGGAAGAGAACTAGTTTCATTCTGCCATCATAATTCACTTTTTTTTTTAAAGAGCTCATGTTATAGATTTTCTTATTAAATTTATTTATTTATTTATTTATTTGAAAGAAAGAGAGAAAGAACCAGACATCACTGGTACATGTACACCTGGGGATTGAACTCAGGACTTAATGCTTGAGAGTCTAATATTTGATTCATTGCATCACCTCTTGGACAACCATAACTCACTTTTGAGTAAACATCATTTCTTATCTCAATTTCCTATTTAATACAACTTTTATTTTTCCAAAAATCATATCTAAACCGCCATTACAGTTTTTCAAGCAAAATGTGTTTAGAGCTCCTTCATAGTTCAGCCAAAGAAGAGTTTTAAAATATCCCAAAAATGAATATGGATCGACCTGTCAACACCCATGTTCAGTGGAGAAGCAATTACAGAAGCCAGACCTTCCACCTTCTGCATCCCACAATGACCTTGGGTCCATACTCCCAGAGGGATAAAGAATAGGAAAGCTATCAAGGGAGGGGATGGGATGCAGAGTTCTGGTGGTGGGAATTGTGTGGAGTTGTACTCCTCTTATCCTATGGTTTTGTCAGTGTTTCCTTTTTATAAATAAAATAAAATGTAAAGTAAAATAAAAAAGAAAAGAAAATCCCCAAAATATCATCTCCCAGAATGTTGCCCATTACCTTCCATTGTTCCTCCTTCACATGATTTTCACTTTCTTAGAGATTCCTGGCTTCTTTGATGATTGGTTAACAGTTTGTTGGACATTTGCTGGCAACAACAATCAATATTATATCATTTCTGTATTAGGGGGTAGATGCTAATAATATACCACATTTTATTTGGTTAGAGCTTTGGTAGTCAGGCTTCAGGATCACAATCAAAGGAATGGACCTGAAACTCACCTGGGTTAATGACTGAAAAAAACAGAAGAAATGGGTTTTATTTCTTTATTGCCTCCAGGGTTATTGCTGGGGCTCAGTGCCAGTACTACAAATCCTCTGTTCCTGGTGGCCATTTTTTCCTTTTTTTTTTTTTTTTTAAATTATTGGATGGGACAGAGAGAGATTGAAAGAAGAGGGGGATATAGAGAAGGAGAGAAAAAGAAAAAGATAGATACCTGCAGACCTGCTTCATTGCTTGTGAAGTGTCACCCTCCTCCAGATGGGGAGCTTGGGACTCAAATCTAGATCCTTGTACTGGTCCTTGTGCTTCATACTATGTGCACTTAACCTAGTGAGCCACTGCCTGGCCCCCATTTTGACCTTTTTATTTGTTGCCAGTGAATGAATCCAGGGTCTCATACATGGGTTGTAACACATCTGTGTGGTTTTTCTGTGTCCAGTCTTCTCATTATTTACTTTAGAAAGGAATAGATGCAGAGAGAGAGAGGGAGAGAGAGAGAGAGAGAGGAGAAGAAGAAGAAGGAGGAGGAGGAGGAGGAGGAAGGAGGAGGAGGGGAGGAGGAGGAGGAGGAAGAAGAAGAGGAGGAGGAGGGGGAGGGGGAAGAGGAGGAAGAAGTTGAGAGGTAGACATAGAACAAAACCAAAGCACTGCTCACTGTCGGTGGAGCTCCCTACTCCCATAGTGCCTGCCCAGATGCAGGGCTTTGCTTCTAGTGAGGCACACCTTACCAGATGAGCTATCTTTCTACCCCAAGAAACATGTTTTCACGAACATCTCATTGCAGCATTTTGCTTCTCATCCCTTTAGAACTCTGGGGCAGCTTGCCATTGTCAGTACATTTTCTTAGTACATCTGGTTTACTTGCTGATATTTGACCTGGGATTTCCCAGTTATCTGCCATCAAAGAGAATAAGGTGGGTGCTTTCTAGAAGCTTTTGTCTATGGTAAACAACAGAAAAGATAGGGGCCCAGCTGTGGCACACATGGTTGAGTGCACATGTTACAATGTGCAAGGACCCAGGTTCAAGCCCCCAGCCCCCAACTGTAGGGGGAAAGATTCATGAGTGGTGAAGCAGTGCTGCAGGTGTCTCTCTGTCTCTCTCCTTCTCTATCTCCCCATTCCATCTTGGTTTCCGGCTGTATCTATGCAATAAATAAATAAAGATAAAAAATTTTAAAAATATCTAATTAAAACATTTTTTTCTATTGCTGGAGCTTCACTGCATGAGGTTAGGGGGTGTGTGCTGACTTTTTTTCAGAGAGAAACAGGGGGAGCAAGAAAGGCACCACAGCTCTGAAGCTTGCCCCTAGTGTGGTGGTGATCAGACCTGAACCCGCATCTCATGCATAACAAAGCAGTCACCCTCTCAGGTGTGCTATCTTGCCTGACCTTAAAGTGATTTTTTTTAACATTGCCTAGCACAGCTTAGTTCCCTGGTCTATTTAGTGACTCCTGTTAATTTAGGCTTCTCCATTTAATTTTTGTTATTGTTGGTGAGGTCATCTATCCAGTGAAGTCAGGTTGGCATCATGGTAGCATCTGCAACTTGGTGGCTGAAAAACATTAAGGTATAAAGCAGAACAAATTGTTTAGTAATCAGGAACCTAATGGTAAGACTATAGCAGATGGAATTTTGGGTCTCCATTTTGAAAAAGGATAGTATGTTTATTTTAGGTATATTCCAAGGTGCCCATGACTTTACTAATTTTGGCCTGAGCCTGGCAGCTAACATGCAGGTGGGATAAAGGTGTTGTCTGGGGAGATGGTGCCAGAGTTGGAAATCTCTCCAGACCCCTGCCCCACTAGGGAACGATAGAAACAGGCTGAGAGTATGATCAACTTGCCAACACCCATGTCCAGCAGAGAGATAATTACAGAAGCCAGACCTTCCACCTTCTGCATCCCATATTGATCCATACTACCAGGATAAAGTACAGGAAAGCTTCCAATGAGGGGAATGGATACAGAACTCTGGTGATGGGAATTATGTGGAATTGGACCCCTTTTATCCTATGGTCTTACCGATCATTATTAAATCAATAAATAAAAAGAAAAAAACTTGTTACTTTTGCCACCAGTATTTTCTACTGCTCCTAGTCATCTTTCCTTCTCTTTCTTTCTTTGATAGAGACAGAAATTGAGGGATTGGGGTGGAGATAGGGAGAGAGACGCAGAGATACCTGAAGCTTCTCACCCTACAGGTGGGAACTGGCGGTGGGGTCTGAACCTGCATCCCTGTCGATAGTAACATGTACATTTTACTGGGTATACCATCTCCCAGTCTCTTCCTTTTTATTCTTGTGGAAAGAAGCCATAAGTATCCCTCCATTCATCCTTATTTCCAGTGTAGTGGACACATAATTGATGGTCAGTGAAGGTTTGTGAACTGAGTGGCCTTTTGAATTCTTGGCAAGTGAACCTGAAATTATTTTTAGCTCTCTACATCTAGTTTGCTTCATTATATGAGATGTCCTGTTCTGTGTTGGATGAATTGTTTTGCAAAGATGCACTTGCCTTGGGGGAGGATTTCAAGTCACATTCAGGCCCTTTGGCTTTAGTTTTAGGAAGCCTATCTTTTTTTTTTTTTTTTTTTTTTAAGAATTTACTTATTTATTCATGAGAAAGATAGGAGGAGAGAAAGAACCAGACATCACTCTGGTACATGTGCTGCCAGGGATCGAACTCGGGACCTCATGATTGAGAATCCAATGCTTTCTCCACTGTGCCACCTCCCAGACCACTTAGGAAGCCTATCTTGGTCTAGAGTTTTTTAGCTTTTTTTCTTTTTCTTTTTTTGCCTCCAGGGTTATCGCTGGGTCTCAGTCCCTGCACAACAAATACACTGCTCCTAGTGGCCATCTTTCTTCTTCTTTTTTTCTCTTTTCTGTTGTTGTTGCTGTTATTATTGTTGTTAGATAGGACAGAGAGAAGTTGAAAGAGGAAGGGAAGACGGGGAGAGAAAGACACCTGAAGACTTGCTTCCCTTCTTGTGAAGCGCCACCCGTGTAGGTGGGGAGTCAGGGGACTCAAACCAGGATCCTTGCACGGGTCCCTGTGCTTCGCACTATGTGCGCTTAACCTGGTGTGCTACCGCCTCCGGCCCCCCAGAAATTATTTTTATAAAGACTCCAAAATATAGCTCTTTGTTTTAGCTTTAAACAAGTGTGCATGTGCACACACACTAACTCAGATTAGGGCAGTTTGCTCCTTGCTGACACTGCTATTCTGTGCTCCTAGGGGTACACGGACTTGTCACTTAGCCTCCCATTGAATTAGAACTGTAATGTTATTACCAGAGAAATAATCAAGAGGGGAGTCGGGTTAAGCGCACGTGGCACGAAGCGCAAGGGCCGACTTAAGGATCACCCAGTTGGAGCACCCAGCTCCCCACCTGCAGGGGAGTCACTTCACAGGCAGTGAAGCAGGTCTGCAGGTGTCTATCGTTCTCTCCTCTTCACTGTCTTCCCCTCCTCTCTCCATTTCTCTCTGTTGTTACTGATGACATCAACAACAACAACAATAATTACAACAACAATAAAAAACAGCAAGGGCAACAAAAGGGAAAATAAATAAATATAAAAAATTTTTAAAAAAGAAATAATCAAGAGAACTCAAGCTGGGGAAGGCTAATCATGACCTGTATTGAGGAGATGACTCCACCCCGGGCCTGTCAATGGGAAGAAATAGCATCTCAGGGAAGGTGCCCAGAAGGGGCTGAAGGGGTCTCTTGGCCTTACCTCAAAATGACAAACTGAGATGAGATTCCAAGTTGTGTAGAGGGGAGAGCTGAGCCCTCCTGACTGGGGAAAGGGCCTACAGGCAAGCTGTCTTCTAAGTGAGACCTTTCAACAGAAAACCTGTTCTGAGCCTGCTCTGAGCTCTGTTGAGCCTGCTCTGAAATCTTCCAGTGACAAGGATTCACTTCTCAGAAATTCATAATTCACTAGTGAGGTGAACAGAAACTTAAGCATGGAGATGTGCTCATAAAGACAGGTAGTTGGGTCTTGAACTCTCAGGGCCAGCCTGGGGGCATGTGATGGTGTGACTAGGGACTTAACCTTAAACCAGGTGCGCTGGGATCAGGACACACAATGTGCAAGAGCAGGGAGATATGGGGAGAAATGAATGTCTGCCACATCAGGGCCAGAGACAGCTTCTGTGTCTGTCTGGGGATGGTTTGTGGAAGATGTCACTGGAGATAAGTGTTAATGATGAGGGATTTGATCAGCATGTGGAGCTGCCTGGAGAGTCCCTGGTCCAGAGAGTGACCATATCTAGTTATGATGGTGTAGCTGATGCTTCAGTAACAAATGTGCTCTGGGAAGGACTTGAGGTTGGAGAGATAGATCACCAGGTAGGTTGTATGTCTTGCTATACCAAGGTTTGAGCCCCAACAACATGAGAGCTGATATGACACCACAGGTGTCTCTCCTCTTTTTCTGTCTCTCCTTATCTCTTTGTCCCCCTGTGTGAAATGAAAAAGTGGTCTAGGTGAAGTGAAATTACATTTGCACAAGGCCCCAGATCCTCAAAACAAAAGAAAACAAAAAATCCTGCTTTTCTTTGGTTTTTAATTTTTTTTCAGTAGTAGAATTCTCCTTTTTAATTTTTTTTTTGCCTTGCCTTCAGGGTTATTGCTGGGGCTCTGTGCTAGCACTACAAATCCATCACTTCTGCAGCCATTTTTTCCCCTTTCTTTTCATTTGATAGGACAGAGAAACACTGAGAGGGGAGGTAGAGAGGGAAATACAAAGATAGACACCTGCAGACCTGCTTCACCACTTGTGAAGCATCCCCACTGCACTTGTGGAATGGGGGCTCAAAGCTGGGTCCTTGAGAGGATCCTTGTGCATAGTACTGTGTGCACTTAACCGAGTGATCCACCACCCAGCCCTCATTTCTTCCTTTTCCTTTCTTCTTTCCCTCCTTCCTCTTTCTCCTTTCTTTCTTCCTTCCATTCCTTCTTTATTTCTTTTCCTCTTTTCATTCTCATATAGAAATACAAAGAGAGGAGAAACACCACAGCATGGCTTCAACATCTGTGGAGCTTCCCCAGTGCTGCCTATGGTGCTTTTATGTGGTACTAGGGCTTGAACCAGGGTCCCTGCACATGGTAAGATGCACACGCTAGCAGATGAGCTATCTCCTGGCCCCAGGAGTTGCTTTTCACTCTGAGAAATATCTGATGCTGGCTAGTGTCAGTGTTTATGTAAGGGAGTGTGGAGTGAGACATGTTGAGACTCTGTCGAGGTCTGGGGCTTGGCTGATGGAGAAGCCATCTTCCTGTAACATCACAGCTTCGATATGGTACTCCAGTGGTCCCAAGGCAGGGGATGGGAGTCATGAGATGCCACAACTACTCTGCTGTTATTTGGTCAGAAATAACACTCTTTAGTTCTTCTTTTTTTTTTTTTTAATTGTTGTAGTTATTATTATTGTCGTCATTGTTCGATAGGACAGAGAGAAATGGAGAGAGGAGGGGAAGACAGAGGGGGGAGAGAAAGATAGACACCTACAGACCTGTTTCACCCCTTGTGAAGCGACTCCTCTGCAGGTGGGAAGCCAGGGGCTCCAATCGGGATCCTTATGCTGGTCCTTGCGCTTTGCGTTTTGCGTGCGCCACCTGCGCTTAACCCTGCTGCCCTACTGCCCGAGGCCCAACACTCTTTACATCTTAGAGTTGTTCACCAGGATAACCACAGAACCTCAACTCATAGCATCACAGGACACTCAAGGAAAGCTGGAAACGGTCTTCCTAAGGTTCAGAAGGGACTGGGAATTTCAGCAACAATAGAAAAATGAATGGAGGGGGTAGGGCCCATAGCGCAGCGGGTTAAGCACCATGTGGCGGGAAGCGCAAGGACCAGAGAAAGGTACGGGAGTTTGAATCCCCGGCGCCCCACCTGCAAGGGATTCACTTCACAAGCGGTGAAGCAGGTCTGCAGGTGTCTCCCCGTCTCTGTCTTCCCCTCCTTTCTCCATTTCTCTCTGTCCTATCCTACAACGACGGCATCAACAACAACAACAACAATAATAACTACAACAACAATAAAACAAGAGCAAGAAAAAAGGGGAAATAAATAAATAAATAAATAAATCATGAGTGGAGTTGAGATCTGGTTAACTTTTTCCCCCCTGCAACTAGAGCCTTAAGCAAGTGTGATGTCACTGCTCTTGTTCTCATGGGAACATTTTAAGGAACTTCATTCAGAAAGGGAGGGGAGCTGAGAGAGGGAGAGATACCACATCACTGGGGCTTATCTTGGTAACACAAAATCTCCCATGTGGTATCAGGACTTGAACCAAGTTTGTGCACACGGCAAGGCATGCTCCCTACCCAGTGAGCTAGCTCTCTGATCCTGATTATCTTTTTTAAAAAACTGGCTGGGGTTGGGGGATAGCTCAGCAAGTAGAGTGCAAAGCTGTGCTGCATGTACCAGAGTGATGTTCTGACACATTTCTTTCTTTTTCTCATGTGGAACTCTTACTACCTCTCAAATAAAATAAAATATTAAAACTTTAGTGAAGTAACACATTAACACATACACATAGTTAAGCTAGTAAAACCATGTAAAGGGTATGCTCTCAGTCTCTTATCCTGTTTCTGCCTTCTTGATTCTCCCTACTGATATAACCTCCATCCTTCTAAATACTATGTTTATGCTGCTATGTCTATATTTATGAACTGTAGACGTTGCTTATTAGTTTGCTATTATGAGAGATTCAAATTTAGCTCTTTTATTCCACACCCTTCATCTTCCTGCATCATACCAAAATAATTTTATGCTGAGCTAATTCCATATTCAGGGTTGGTCTGCTAATGTAATGCATCCCCTTACTTATTTCCAATTATATAATTACCCTTATTTAATAATTTTCTAGGCACACATGCTTTATTTTTTCCAAATACACTGGTATACATGTTTATTAGAATCTTTCTTTACTTTAGGAATCTTGCCGTTAAGAATCACACACACACACACACACACACACACACACACACACACACACGTGTGTGTGTGTGTGTGTGTGTGTACTTCTTTTATCTTACATTAACCTGACTCATACTGTCTCCAGGTTTTCTGAGCAGCTATCAATCTACAGTCTTTCGCTTTCTGACCAGAGCATTTCTCAGTGTGGCTATTGATGTTAGGGATCAAACCTGGGACCTCTCACAGCAAGCCCTGTGTACTATAGCAGCTCTATCTCCTGACCCCTTTTTTCCTTGAGATGTTTCTGCCTTTCTTTTGGAATGGTCCTTGTTGTTTTATTGTTGTTTTTATTGATGTGATAGTTGGATAGGACAGAGAGAAATGGAGAGAGGAGGGGAAAACAGAGAGGGGAAGAGAAAGATAGACAACTGCAGACCTGCTTCACCGCCTGTGAAGTGACTCCCCTGCAGGGGGAAGCCGGGGGCTCCAACTGGGATCCTTATGCCGGTACTGTGCTTCGTGCCATGTGTGCTTAACCCACTGAGCTACCGCCTGACTCCCAGCTTTACTATTCTGATCCCTGTGTTTTTCCCATTATTTTTTTTTGGGGGGGGGCAGTGGGGGTAGAAGCACATCAACCAATAACTTTCACAACAAGGATTCAACTTATTCATGTTTTAGGGCCTTTAATTCTAAACTTTCAGGTATGACCTTGTCATCCTATTCCACTTAAATGATAGCTTGGCTAGTAATAAAATCATGGTGGGTCATGTGGCCTCCACACTCAAAGGGTACTTTTCTATGCTATTCTGCATTTGGAACACACTGCTCACCTAACTTATGCATTTGGAAGCCATTAATTTCCTGTCCTGTGTATCTGGAAGGCACTGCTCTGCTGGCCTCTGTATTTGGAGGGCAACGTGTTACTGTCCACTGCTTTTAAATGTCACTGCTCATGACATTCTTCATCTGAATGTGCTGTTCCAATGTCCTCTGCATTTGGAAGATATTGTACCATTATCCTGTAGATCAGAACACTCTAGCACACTGCTGACCTGTGTATTTGGAAGGCTCTGCTGCACTGACCTCTTCATGTGCAGCCCCTAATCCCCTGTCTTCTGTAGACTTACAGCTTTCCTGACCTCAGCAGTTTGAAGCCCTACTCCCCTGTGTTCTCTGTTTAGAAATAGGTGGATACTTACCTCTTATTTGCATTGAAAAATTACCAGGGTTTCACTGGGCCTTTACACCTGAGATTCCACTACTCCCACTGAATTTTTTTAAAGTATTTATTTATTTATTTATTCCCTTTTGTTGCCCTTGTTTTATTGTTGTAGTTATGATTGTTGTTGTTATTGATGTCGTTGTTGGATAAGATAGAGAAAAATGGAGAGAGGAGGGGAAGACAGAGAGGGGAAGGGAAAGACAGACACCTGCAGACCTGCTTCACCACTTGTGAAGCGACTCCCCTGCAGGTGAGGAGCCAGGGGCTCCAGCTGGGATCCTTATGCCAGTCCTTGTGCTTTGTGTGCACTTAACCCACTGTGCTGCCGCCTGACTCACCTGAATTAAAAAAAAAATTTATTTATTTATTCTCTTTTGTTGCCCTTGTTGTTTTATTGTTCTAGTTATTATTGTTGTTATTGATGTCGTCATTGTTGGATAAGACACAGAGAAATGGAGAGAGGAGGGGAAGACAGAGAGAGGGAGAGAAAGACACCTGCAGACCTGCTTCATCACCTGTGAAGGGACTCCCTTACAGGTGGGTACCTGGGGGCTCGAACAGGGATCCTTCCGCCGGTCCTTGCACTTTGCACCACCTGCGCTTAACCCACTGAGCTACCACCCGGCTCCCTGAATTTTTTTATAATAAAGAAAAACAAAGCGGGAGAGGGAGAGGGAAGGGGAGAGAGAAACAAAGAGAGAGAGGAGAGAGGGAGAGAGACGGAGGAAGGGAGACATCACAGTATGCTCCATTGCTCCTGAAGCTTCCCCTGTGCTAGTGTTTCTATGTGGTTTCAGGGGCTTGTTTCTACTGTGGACTAGGAGCCAATATGGTCTCTTTTTGACTTTCTTTTTCCTCCTCCTAACCCTTCGGTGGTCTCTGATGGCTTGGTGCATCTGGTTAACTGTCTCTAGAGGGAGCTAGGCTCCTGACAAGGCTAATTAATCCACATGGGACAATGGCATTGGGCCATGCGAGGAGCTCATTTGACCTCTCAGGCTGGCTAGCATTACAACAGCATCTTAGGTGTCTGGCCTCCTTATTGACTCATGCTAACTTGTGGTCAGCTAATTCATTATAAGTTTCTTTGTTTCCATAAACAGTTACGAATCTATGAATCTGTCTGAGAGTTGTTTACTACATCTCTCCTGATTCCATTTCATACTGCTGGGTTGAACCCACCATTTCAGTGGATCAAAATTTTTTGGAATCCATTATTCTATCATCTGGACTGTCATCTTTGCTCTTGGTTTTATGTAGTTTGATATTAAGCAGAAAACAGATTCTGTGAAGAACAGGAGACAGCCTACCCACCAAAAATAAAAATAAAAACTTCCTTTTAGATGTTAAGTGTTGTTTTCAAGCCTACATGCATCACCCAGCTCAGTGTCCTACTCCCACACTGCATCCTCCCTAAGCTATCTCTAGAAGACAATGGGTGAGGTTACGTTCCCCTGTTGCAAAATAAGATGTGTCTATTGAAGACTTTTTGGAATTGTCTCTTAAACAACTGGGCTTGACATACTGTAAGACTATAATATTGTAATGTATGATCAATAGATATTTGAGCCTTTCAGATGATCAAAATATGTATTTCGTATACATATTAGGTCTTCATTTATGGCTCTGAGCTTCTCAAAGCTCTGGAATTTCTTGAGTATTGAGAGTAATAAAGGCAGTTCTTGTTAACTGAAGGAAGAGACTTTTGGGGAAGTACTTAAAGAAGCACTTAAGGAAGCAATTAAAGGAAGCACTGGATACCAGGGCAACCAGTTATGTGATTGGAGAGTTGTAACTGCCAATCCCACCCAAGATCTCCAGGAAAGGTTAGATACTAGAGGTTGAGTTCATTTGTCAACAGCCAATAAGTTTATGATGCCTAAATCATGAAATCTCCAGCAAAAATCTCCGGCTTTGGAGAACTTCTGGGTTGGTGAAGACATGGAGATTTGTGGAGAACTGCTTGCACTAGGGCTCCAAACATCCTTCTTCATACCCTGCCCTGTGTGTCTGTTCTAGTTGACCACTACAAAATAACAGTATATATGAGTGCATTCAGAATACAGTGAACATATAATTTTTATATGCTTAGATGTAATAAATTGGTAATCTAATGAGTCGCCTAAGTTCTGCGAGATGTTAGAAAATTGATTCGGATGAGAGTGTTCTGGGAACTTGTGATTTGTTGTGACATCCTAACCTTGCAACTGGTGTCTGAAGTGGTGGTGGTCTTGAGAGACAGTATTTTAACTGTAGGATTGGTGTGCTTTCCTCATAAATGGTGTTAGAATTAAGGTGAATTCTGGGACATCTGCAGAATATCTAAGAACTGCATGTTGCTGTGGAGAAATTTCCACACAATCATATTGGAAACTGACTGCACAACCCCAAATCCAGAGACTCGAGGGGCCTTCAGAACTCCCCCTGAGAGTTTGACCAGTGATGCTGTCCAGAACTTCCAAGAAAATATATACTCCATGGAATACTACTCTGCAATGAAAAGAAATGACACTGTGTCCTTTGGAACAAAATGAATGGAACTGGAGGTGATCATGCTTAGTGAAATAAGTAGAGAGATGAAAGACAACTACTAGATGGTTTCACTCATATATGGAATCTAGAAAACTGACACACAGGAACTTGAAAAAGAAAGCAAACAAACTTTCTAAGATTTTGAGACTACTATGGTGGTTATCTTTAGGAGTTGGGAGGGTAGGGACACAGAACTTTGGTAGTGGATGTGGTGTGGAACTATACTCTGTAATCTTGCAATCTTGTAACTCACTATTAATCACAAATTAGAAATTAAAAAAATCCCCAAGAATGTTGGTGTATTTCACTAAAGTAAAAGACTTTGCAGGGAGGTTGGGCTGTAGCGCAGTGGGTTAAGTGCACATGGCTCGAAACTGGATTACCGGCTAAGGATCCCGATTTGAGCCCCCAGCTCCCCACCTGCAGGAGGGTTGCTTCACAGGCGGTGATGCAGGTCTACAGGTGTCTATCTTTCTTTCCCCATCTCTGTCTTCCCCTCTTTTCTCCATTTCTCTCTGTCCTATCTGGCAACAACAATAATAATAACCACAACAATGATAAAATCAAGGGCAACAAAAAAGGAAAATAAATAAATAAAATATTAACAAAAAAAAGGCTGGAAGACAGGTCTCTGGGACTTTAAAAAAAGACGTTGGGTTGTGTGTGTGTGTGTGGGGGGTTTCAGGTCCTGGAACATGATGGCCCCCACACTGAGGACCCAATGGGGGTTGTATTGTTAAGTGGAAAACTGTGAAATGTTTTACATGTACAAACGACTATATTTACTGTTGATTGTAAAATATTAATCCCCCAATAAAGGGGAAAATCCCCAAGAAGAAGAAACTGATGTATAAACATCAGCAATCTCCCTCCACACTTAGTATGGTGATGTGAAGAGATTGAACTGGAGAAGATGTTACGATAGGGCCAGTAACTCATCTACAATCTACAACTGCTTCTTTTGCAGGTCAGGCTCTGGGGGGTCATGCAAATGACCCAGGTTCAAGCCCTGACTCCACATGGGAGTACCATGACATTGGCTTGAACCTAAGTCATTTGCATGTCAAGGTAAATACCCGGCCCAGTGAGCTATTTCTCCCACTCTGGGCTGGTTCTTCTAGATGTTCACTCTATTGTGACTATCTGCTTTGCCACAGCAAACCAAAGTGCTGCCATCCCTATTTGCTTGGGCACCTGCCCTTCTGATTCTGGCTGCTTTGATAACACTGTCTGCCTGAGTTCTCACCTCACTTGCTGTCTCTGGGCCACATCTAGGTGGCAACTGCAAAACTCCCCAGTCCGCAGTAGTTATCACAGGTCTCATGGGTACTTTGCTGAAACCCACACGACTCTCTGCAGACTCTCTTTGGGCTGCATCTGGACATACAGCTTGTCAAGGACTGGAAGACAATTCCAGGAATGTGCTGCTCACCAAAGAGTCTCCTCCCTTTCTGGGTCACCCCATCCCATTTTTTTCTCTGTAATTTACTTAATTAAATACAAGACCATTGGATAAGAGGGATACAATTCCACACAATTATCACCACCAGAGTTCTGCATCCCATCCCCTCCATTGGAAGCTTTCCTATTCTTTATCCCTCTGGGAGCATGGACCCAGAATCATTATGGGGTGCAGAAAGTGGAAGGTCTGGCTTCTATAATTACTTCTCCACTGGACATGGGCATTGGCAGGTTGACCCATACTCCAGTCAGGCCTCTTCTGTCTTGAATTTTTGAATCACAGTCACTGTCAGACTTTTTGGTCATAAGCAAATCTCTTATCTTTGAATTTGCAACTGGATGAAGCCTTGAACACAGAATCTGTTAATGGGGAATTCATGAATAGAAAGAATCTGCAGAGCTCCAGTGGCGCAATCGGTTAGCAGTTAGCGCACGGTACTTATACAGAAAGAATCTGCATACAAGTGGATTTGAGCAGTTCAAATCCTTGTTGTTCAATGGTCAACTGTACTGTGTGTGGGGGAGGTAGACTTTGAGCAGGTGATATGAAATCATTCTGTGGGGAAGGCCATCCTAGAGAAGATGACCACTAACTCAAGTCTTTTTTATTTTTCTCTTAAGGTGCCACTGGGGACTGATCTCAGGACATTGTGCATGTGAGAA
Organism: Erinaceus europaeus; assembly: GCF_950295315.1. Classification (NCBI taxonomy): domain Eukaryota; kingdom Metazoa; phylum Chordata; class Mammalia; order Eulipotyphla; family Erinaceidae; genus Erinaceus; species Erinaceus europaeus. The sequence continues at coordinate 62,677,872 of NC_080164.1, forward strand.
ATCATTGATATGACTCTCAAGTATAATTTTTATTCTTTGAGAGAGAAAGAGAGAAGTCAAAGTATTGCTAGATCCATGATCCATACAAGTGGGTTTGAGTTCTCTTGGTGTTGCCCATGGTGCTATGATTGGTACTAGGAATCAAATCCAGGTCCTTATGCATGGTAAAGAAAGTGCTTTACCCGGTGCACCATCTCCCAACCCCTCTAAGCCAGTCTTAAGGATAAGTAGTAATCAGGTGGAAATGAGGGGAGGGGAAAAAAGCATGGTATGGGCAGGGGGCAGGACAAAGGGTACAGCCATGGACATGGAATATGTTGGAAATTTCCAGAAGAATGCAGAGGGCTTCTCTGGGAAAGGACCAGGGAACAAATGAAGGACTTTTATTTTGAGGTTGGTACAGAAGCCATTGGAGGGCTTAAAGTCAAAGAGTCACATGCACTGAAAGAATACATTTGGGTGGCTGGATGTAAGAACAAGGAACAAGACGTCATTACTAGGGCTGGGTACACAGGGATAGACATTCTCCAAAAACAGTACCACAAAGATGACCCTTCTTTATTTCTCATGGAATTCTCACCCAAAGCTTTTTTGGTGATACACAAGTGATGCACATTGGATGGTTCGCATGTTTGATTATACAGATATTGAAAAATAAAAATCTATCTCCACAACTGTAACCAACATCTTTTGGATGTTAACTCCTTCTCAGAGGAGGGTTGCCAGATACTCATCACCCTTCCTGGTGCCCTGGCAGTCAGACTGTGACCACAGGCTGGCCTGGGGCACACTGCACCAGGCTGACACTGAGTTTCTTTTTGCTAAGATTCTGAATGTGAGCTGTGATGATAGTAGCCCCGGGGGAGAATAGGTAGGCTGAGTTTGGCTAAACAGCCCTTTTTGACCCATTGGATATAAAGAGGCTAGTTGTGGGGAATTTTGGATAACATACAGTGGGCAGAGACCTCAGCCCAGAAAAACCATCTGGGGCAGAGAAGTGAGTACTTAGCTGACTTCCTGTGCCCTCCTGAGGCCCAGCTCCACCTTCCATGTTCAGGATCCTCAAGTGTCCCACAGTCCTATAGTAAATTCACTTTTCATAGCCTTTGCTGGCTTAAGTGAGATTTTGATTTTTGCAATCAAACAGTTACTGATGTAGCCTGGATGGTGGCAATAGTGGCTAGAGCTTTGGACACAAAATCATTAGGCCTTGAGTTCAGTCCCTGGAATTGCATGTGCCAGAAGGATGTCCCTGCTGTTTACTTTCCCTCCCACATTAATACAAGAATCTTAAAAAAAGAAAGATTGTTGACTAAACAATAGTCTTGATCTGATAAGCAGTTTTATTTGCTGAAATTGGCTTATGATTCATTCTCAGAGCACAGCATTCATTCCTGAAAGTAGAGGGACCAGCCTCCTCTACCTGTTTTCTTGAGACCCACTGAACCTTGTCTTCTCTTTGTTCCCAAAAGTGAGAAGGGAGGCAGACCTGTATCCTGGGGCTGAGCTGCTTTCCAGAAAGCAAAGAGATGTGTGACTAAAAGGGAGAAGGTAGTAAGATGGTACCACCGTTGGATCCCCTTTCTCACTTCCAGAAACCCTCCAGCTCTGCTGCCAGTCCGCCCCAGCCCCCTTGGAGGCACCCCCATATTGCAGGAGTATTCCTGCTGTGGAGTCTCCCAGCCCCCACATGGCCCAGTAGGTCTGGGCCAAGGAGTTTAATTAGAGAAGTAATTTCTTCTCTTTAGCCCAGAGTCCAGGGTTGGTCCTTGAGCCCACCTGGATTAGGGACAGGGGGGACAGATAGGGGTTGCCTGGCCAGTCAGGAGTAGATTATTCCATCAGGATACTGCTATGAAGGAGATGATTGCCTCTGACTCCTTTGGCCACTGCAGGAAAGTCTCTTCTTCCTGCCTGGACACCTGCCAAATAGGAAGTTTCAGTATTCTCACCAACCCTCCACCCCCAGATTGAGGAAAGGGCTTGGAATGTTTTCCTTCTTTCATGAGGAAATCTTACCTTCAAAGTAGAGTTTTCTTTATTATAGACAATAATGAAAATAGCTGCAGTAACTGATTGGCTTCATTACAATAATTGAGAGGAAAGAAAGAGGGGAACAGGTACTAAGGGTTTCTAATTCTTCCTTCTCTATGACCCCCCCACCCCCTAGCTGAGACTTTTTCTTGCCACCAGGACAGCCAAGTCAGAACTGCAAAAACAAAAACAAACCAAAAACAAAACAAACCAAAAAAAAAAACCTTAAATGGTAGTTATTAACTGCATTCTATCATGTTGGAAAGGATCTTCTCCTATCCTGCTGGTGACTAAGACAAAGTTAACATATAATGGTCAGGGGAGTGATCCTCACAGTTCACATTGGAAGACAGAAAAAGCGGAACAGGCAGGCCCTGGGAACACCAGTGTTTCCTGATGGCAGCCTTCAAGGTGCCCCAGGTGATGCTGCAGGTGTCAGGTGCTGGGCTCAAGTGGGCCAGGTAGGAAGGATGAGAGGTGGGGGTATAGTGGGCACAGCCTGCATTTCATTGTTCTGGCACAGTCGAGGGCAAGGTGGTCAGAGGCATCCCTTCACATGTTGGGGTTGGGCCTCTGGGGAAATGCTAACCTTGGATACTCCTGCACCCCTAACCCATTCCTCATGACAGCTTTGATGTTCATCTCTGAGTCACCCTTTGATTAGGTCTGTTTCCTGTATGAACCCCGTTATTAACTGAACCATGTATTCTGTATACTTGACCCCCAACTCTGAGAAAATTGTGGGGGCAGCAATGGAAGGTGTAAGAACTCTTTTGTAGGCCCAGCCTTAACTCAAATATAAGTCCCTTATTTTCCACTGACTACCCCCAGCCACAACATGAACACCCACAAGAGCCTAGGGTTCAGGCAATAGATCCATACCCTCCCCAGCCCTTCTGCCCCCAGACTCTAGATATAGGAAGTGGGAGTGCTGCCATGGAAACTCACAGACTTATAATATTTCTTTGGACACAATACAATCTTACTGTACAGAAGATGAGCCAAAGTGGAGAAATTTGCCACGATTCCAACACTAAAAAGATCACTGGTCTGTGCCTCTACTTGAAAAACTTGGCACTTGTTAATTCATTGTGACTGTCTTTCAGATTCAAAAAATGACGTCCACTTCATTTTCATTAATAACTAGCCAGTGTGTCCTAGGAGATGCTCATTTTACCAACTTCTCTGGGGTTGCCATCAGTTCTGTCTCTGGTTTCATGAATAATGTTGGAAGACACTCTGTCCATTTAGCAATATTTATCTGTGACCTGCTCAGCAGCAGGCACGAGATGAATATTGGGCACACAGCCATTTATAGAATAGAGACGTGAACAGACACATCTCTGGGCACATCCTTGATTAATTTGTTTAGCTGGTGACTGGTGGGGCATGGCTGATCCAAAGTGCATATATTTGCCACAGGACATAGTCACCCTCCCAGAGGACAGTGCCTGTCGGAATGGCCCCTCTGAGAGCCAACCCTGTGGCTTCTCTGTTCTGGGTTGACCTGGAGGCTGGCACAGGCATAATCAGAGGAGACACAGGCCCCAAAGGCAACTGGGAAAGGAGCCTGGTTCCTGGGCCTGTGTGGCTGGTCTTGCCACCCCTTTGGCCAGAACTTAACTAGGTGGCTGTTTTCTTAGACCCTGGATTGGGTTCCTGGTTTGGGCATGGAGTGTAATATTGGAAATTGGGCCACTGCAGGTAACCAGAGCTACTAAGGTGCCTTCCCCAGTCAGGTGGGAAGGAGCCCTTTCATGTTCTGGAGAGGGGAGAGGGCTCCCAGCCTAGTCTCTAACCCCAAGCTGCTGAGGGTGGGTCTGACCCTGGTCCTGCCTCCTAGCCCAGCCTCCTCCCCTGCTTTTCCAGAGTTCTGGGCCGGCGCCCAGGTAGTGCAGGAGCCCAAACCTGTCTGGCCGGTTTTGAGAGCGGCTGCGAAGGATGCCCGGCTTACCTGGTGCTCTACCCGCAACCTGCGCCTCCTGAGCGGGTGCTCCTGCGGGTCGCGCAACCCACTCACCAAGCTCACGATGCCTGCGCCTGGCTTCCTGGCAGCCCTGCTGGGCCTGGGACTGGGGCTGCTCCTGAGCCTGCTGGACGTGGAGGCCACAGGCTGCAGATCCCTGGGCCCAACCGAGAGACTGGCATTCGCTCCCGTCGCCAAGGCCCGTTGGCTCGCACCCCGGGCCCGTGCGCCTGGGCCCCTGGACCCCCTCTATGGCACCGTGCGTCGCTTCCTGTCTGTGGTGCAGCTCAACCCCTTCCCTGAAGGTAAGTCACCCCCTCCTAGAATGGCCCTCCTAAGGTAGTTTCTCCTCCAAAGTGGGTCTGCTCACTGTGTGGGCAGGAACTTGAGCAGGGTCCCTAGCATCCTCCACCCCCATCTTTCCAGAAACCCAGGGGGCAGCCCTGTGGGCAGCTCCAGGACCTTCCTGAGACCTCGGACAAGCCCATTTTCTCTGATTCTTCATTTAAAAGTAGAGAAAATTACAGTAAAAGTTCCCAAAGGTCTGGAGAAGAGTTTTCTTTCAGTCTAGTGGTGCAAGGGGTTGGGAGGGACTGAAGGTGGATGCTTCTTGGTCTGCCTCTCCCCACCCTTGTCTCTGCTTTTGACAGACTATCAGTGAAAGGGCCTACATAGGGTCCATAGGCAGGCTGTGAACCAGAGCTCCCTTCATTGGCTGCCTTTTGGGACAGCACTAGTGACCTTGCTTTTTCAAGGGTGCTGCAGTGCTGGGGAACCCTCCCTCCCTCCAGAGCCCTTGTTCTCCTGGCAGTAGGGTGGACCAAAGCAGGGAGGTACTGGCCCCAAATTCCCAGTTTAACTCTTTCCATAGAGCTGGTAAAGTCCCTGATGAATGAGCCGTCCTCCGTGAAGGTGGATGAGGTGAGCCCTAGAGGAAGGCACTGGGGAAGGGAGGAGGGCCATCAGAGGTGAGCATGAGGGGCGGAAGTAGAAAGGTCTGGGCATCCCAAGGTCCTGGGCCTCCTTTCCCCTCTTCCATGACCCTGCAATCAGCTGATCTGAGTTCAGCCCCCAACTCTGCTATTTACTGGCCATGGGGTATGCAGTAAGCCCAAACCTCCCTTTCTTCAGTTTCCTTATGGATAAGATGGTGAGTAATGACAGGGACATTTGCCTCTTGGGGGATTTCAGTGATGGGCCATTCTGTTTGCATGCTGGCTTCCCTCTGGCATCAAGGGAAGTAAATATGCTGGGGGGTGGGGGTCAGGACAGCACCTCATGCCTGGCTGTCCTGCCCAGGTGGTGCGGTACGAGGCAGGCTATGTAGTGTGTGCAGTGATCGCTGGCGTCTACCTCCTGGCAGTGCCCACAGCCGGCCTCTGTTTCTGCTGCTGCCGTCGCCGCCGGCGTTGTGGGGGCCGAGTGAAGACGGAGCACAAGGCCCTGGCCTGTGAGCGAGGCGCTCTCATGGCCTTCCTGCTGCTGACCACCCTCGTGCTGCTGTGAGGGGCACCCAGGCCAAGTGGGAGGAGGGGAGGTCAACACCTCAATGTCCCCAGGAGTCCAGCAATCCCCTTCTCTCCTGCCCTCTCAGGGTTGGCATGGTCTGTACCTTTGTCACCAACCAGCGAGTGCATGAGCAGATGGGCCCCAGTGTTGAGGCTGTGCCCGAGACTCTGCTCAGCCTCCGTGGCCTGGTCTCTGATGTCCCCCGGGTGAGCACCAACAAGTCCTCCCCACCCCCTACCCCCATGGGCCTCATTCCCAGACTATATAGAGCAGGGTAGTTCCTATACATTACAGACTACAACTTGGTCACCTGCTGGGCAGTCATTGGAATCCATAAATGGTATTTTCAGGATGGGAGTTCAACTTTTTATGGAGTTCAGGAAGGGGGGTAGCACAGGAGACAGGGACGAGCAGCCTCAAGGTCTGTGTTTGCTTAGGAGCTGCAGTTGGTGGGACAGCAGTTTGCCCTTCCTCAGAACCGCATCTTGGAGGACCTGGATGGTGAGAATTTTATTTACTTGGCAGACTGGCCATGCCTAGGAAATCCCTGCTCAGGGTTGTCTTGGGGGGTTATTAGACCCTTTCCATCTCTGATTCTGGGTTCCCCTGGGAATATTCTCACAGAGGTGGGGTTTGAGTCCAGCCGGTCAGCACAACAGTCACCCTGTTGCAAGATTGAGAAGCCAATGCCTGTGCTTCAAAGTCCAGTTCCTAGTCCTGAGGCAGGGAGGATGGACAGTGGGGAAGGTTCACTTAGGCCTGGCCCCAGAGTCTACCCTGTACCCTCCAGGTGTTGGCCTGAACATCGGGAGCGCCATGCACACCCAGCTCAGGAGCACAGTGTACCAGGCATTGGGCTCAGTGCTCAGCCTGGGTCAGGGTGAGTGTTGGGGTGAGGCTCAACAGGTGTCCCCCTGGGGGCAGGTTCCACCTTCACTCAACCCAGGGTTTCTTTCGAACCCCACCCATAACTTTCCCAAGGCTTGATGATCCTAGGATTCCAGCTTCCTCTGCCCTCCCTGCTCACTTTCTGCTGAACAAGCCCCGAGGCAGTTTCCATTCTAACTAGAGGTCAATGACTTCCAGTCCTACTGGTGGGGGAGGGGAAGGTGTCCAGCCTCTCAGTAGGCCTCCGAGGAGGCCAGTGCAATGGACCCTGCTCAGTCAGGGTGTGTGTCTCTCAGCCCTGCAGATCTCAGTGGACCACCTCCGAGCTCTGAACGCCACCTCAGTAGAGCTGTGGCAGGGCCAGAAGGACTTGGAGCCGGCTGTCCAGGAGCACCGGGAGCGGCTGCTCAAGCTGCTGCAGGAGCCCAGCTGCCAGGGCTGTGCAGGGGCACTAAGCCAGGCCCGTGCCCTGGAGCTGGGAGCTGACTTCAGCCAGGTGCAAGCCCAGAATGAGGCAGCTGGGAACCTCAGGGGCTCACTGCTCACTGTCCTATGAGCCCCTGGGCAGCCTGTGTTTCCTTGGGCAGACTTGTGATGCTTTTCCTGGGTTTGCTCTTTCCCCTTTTCCACACTCGGGGTTAAGGTGGCCTTTCTGACTTAGGGGCATATGCTGTGCTGTAAGCTCCTTGAGTTCTTGCTGCTACCTACATCTCACTTCATAACCTCAGTGAGGCTGTGGGAGTCCCTATTTTATGCTCAAGAAAACCAAAGGTTCAGAGGCCTCTGCCCCATTCTGTTCCCCCATACCTCTTCCCTCAATCCCCACCCCACCTCAGGGGTCCCTCAAGTCCTTCTATTTTGTCTCACAATCCAATGCCTACTCTTCAGGTGCCCCCTGTGGACAATGCCCTTCACCACCTGAAGGATATCCCAGAGGCTGACTTCTCCAGCATGGTTGAGGAGGTCAGTGCCTACCTGACACCCTCCCCCCCACCTGCCTAGGAACTCACAGGTGAGGGGCCTCAGTTTCTCCCTGTGGGAATGAGAACCCTAAGACATGGGCCAGAGCAAGACCTCACCTACCTGGGTGGCTTGGAGTGTGTGTCCTGAATGCCTTTGATCTGGTGATACAAGCAGACTAGTACCTTCAAGGAGCTGGGGGCTAGGGGCTGGCAAGCAAACTGGGATGTACCAGAACCCGGAGGATAGGCAGATTCCTCTGGGTGGAGACAGTGTGGGGGAGGGCCCAGCATGAGTCAGCACTAGAGACCCAGGGCCTGGAAAATGCCAGAGTTGGGGAAAGGGTGAGTCATTTGTACTGGATGGCTACAGCAGAAAGTTCCAGGAGGAAGGAAGTGGGAGCTGAATCTAGGAGAATAGGTTGGAGCTGGATGTTAGGGAATTGTATGGCAGTCCTGTGTAGGGTGGATGGGAAAGGTGAAAGCCTTGCTCGAAGTCTACCGTAAAAGTCGAGCTAGAAAGAATGGGTCTTGGAGCCAGGTGGTGGTGCACCTGGTTAAGTGTACACATCACAGTGTGCAAGGACCCAGGTTCAAACCCCCAGTCTCTACCTGCAGGGGGAAAGTTTCAGGAGTGGTGGAGTAGGGCTGCAGGTATCACTCTGTCTCTTTCCCTTTCTATCTACCTCTCCCCTCTCAATTTCTCTCTGTCTCTATCTAATAATAAATAAAATTTAAAAAATAAAGAATGGGGCTTTGAGGAACAATGTTTTAGGGAACTGATTCAGGCTAAATGGAGGAAGGGTAGAAGCCAAAGGGAAGCCTGTTTCTCAGTCTCCTGAGCTGGGATAAGTGAGAGAGATGCCCTTCCACCAAAGCCAGATGGGGACACCCTGACAGAGAGCAGGAGGTATAATTGCATCTGGTTCTTGCAGGAAAACAGCACCTTCAATGCTCTTCCTCTCCTGGCTGCTATGCAGATGGCTGATGTGGTCAAAGGTGAGGCCCTGCCCAGGTGCCAGGTTGACTCCCCAGCATGCCACCCCTCACCTCACCCACCCCTACCAAAGAAGCTTATCAAGAGAAAAGTGGGGCAGTAGGAAGGGAGGGGAAGCCCGGGAAAAGCTGTCCTTGCCTGGGCCCCAGGCAGGGAGATTTCTGTTGGACTGCATGTTCTTCTTCACTCATCTGTGTCCTCTCTGGGGCCCTGGGGCCTTCCCCACTTCATGAGTCCCTGATGATTTGGGCAGACCTGAAGAAAGTGGTGAACCAGCAGCCTGAAGGGCTGAGGACTCTGGCTGAAGGGTTCCCAGGCTGGGAGACAGCCTCCAAGTGGAGTCAGACATTGGAGGAGGTGGAAAGGAGCAGCCGCCCCTATCTGAAGGAGCTGCAGAGATATGAGAAGTACAGGTACCTGGGAACCATGGGGGTGGAATGGGCAGCCCAACCTCTGAACCACCCTGGGTTCAACCTCTAACCCCCAGCAACCTCAAGTACTATGTTGCTGCCTCCATTGAAGCCATGATCCCTCACTCCTGTGTCCCAACTTCTGCGGCCCCACCTGGGTTGTGAATTCTTGTGACCTAAGCCTGAGGACCCTGTAGTGGTCTCAGGAAAAATCCACACCAACACCTCTGAGGCCTTGGGTTTAGTGGATTGTGCAACCACACGGTCCTATGTCAGACCATACTGGTGCCCAGCTGCCTCTCTTTTCAGTGACCCTCACACTCTCTCTGTGACAGGTGGATTGTGGGCTGTGTGCTGTGCTCTGTGATCCTGCTTGTGGTGGCCTGTAATCTGCTAGGCCTCAACCTGGGCATCTGGGGCCTGTCTGCCAGAGAGGATCCCAGCCACTCGGAAGCCAAGGGCGAGGCAGGAGCCTGTTTCCTCATGGTGTAAGAACAGCCAGGGAAAGGGGAAGGATCTCTCACCACTGAGCTGACCATGTTCCCCTTGCATCTGTGGACAGTTTATAGTGTGGCTGTTGGAGTCAGTCCTTGGAATTCAGTCACTGGTTCTGGCACAGATTTGCTAGGGGACTCTGGGCACATGGCTAACCAGTGTGAGCCTAAGTATTCTCATCTGTTTACAAAGGTTAGACTCTGGCAGTATAACAAAAAAGAAGTACTTCCCCTGACCACATCACTGGCAGCTATCATCATAAATGGAGATTCTTTTCCATTGAGCCCATAGAGCCTCAGAATCCTTAACTCACCATCTAAAGGAGATGGCACTAGGGGTAGAATCTTAGCCATCCTTAGAGTGCATTCAACTGTTCTGAGTATCTGCTCAAAGGGACAGGTGAGGAGTGAAATACAGCTCATGCTTCAGTCCTGAAACCTTAACTCCTATCATGGGGCTATGCCTATCTCACAAAGAAGCACTACAGGCCAGTGGTACTGGCCTTGCCTATACCCTCTGGGTTGCTACTCCTGCTGGTGTGTCATGGCTGATAGTACCAAGTGGCTCTATTGACAGCTGAGCTCTAGAGCTCATTAGCTCCTGGCTCTTTGAACAAAGCAGTTGTCCTCTCCTCTAGGTTAGCATGGGGTTGGGGTAAGGATGGGGCAAGGACAGTCAGCCCTTCTGAGTTCTCTCTTCTGCCCAGAAGTTGAGGCTCCTTCCAACCCCAAATGGGTTGTCTCTGACCATGCCATTCCTAGGATATAAGTGGGGACAAAGGTAAGTGACCCAGAGAAAGCAGTTTTCTCTCTCTGGTCTCAGCCCTGTTCACACTCTTCCTCAGGGGTGTAGGCCTCAGCTTCCTCTTCGCGGCACCCCTCATCCTCCTGGTCTTTGCCACCTTCCTGGTGGGGGGCAACATGCAGACGCTGGTGTGCCGGAGCTGGGAGAGTGGAGACCTCTACAAGGTGAGCTTCCCCGGCTTGGGGGCCCACGGGGAGGTGGAGGGAGGAACTTGTGGTCAGAGCAAGGGAGTAAGTATAGAGTGAGAGCCAAAAGGGCAAGAAAAAGATATAATGGAGATGGCCAAGAAAAGACAGATAGCTGCCACTGGATAAGGAATGAGCTAGAGGGAGAGAAAGTGAGCTATTATGGGACCCAGAGTTGTTGTGTGAATGCCAGGGCAGGATCACAGATCTAAGATGCTCTGATCTCCTAACTCTGAACATGCAAACTGGGAATTCTAGTTCCCCAGCACCTGTAGCAAGTAAGCCAATGTACTGACCCAGATTCTCTGCCAAAGACCCTTCCTAAACATCCATGGAGAGTTCCCGCAAGGATTTAGGGTCCAGAGACATTTTGAGCTAGAAGCAGATTTGGGCTGGGGTCTCTGGGTGTATTTTCAGCAGTGCCAAGGTGACATGGGGCTAGAGGACCTGGAAAGGCCTTGCCCATCATGCTCTAGACCCACTTCTTTCTGCCCTATCCCAAGTTTGCGGACACACCAGGGAATTTGCCTTCATCTATGAATTTGACCCAACTTCTTGATCTGAAGGAAAATGTTAGCATCTTCTTGGCTTACCGGTAAGTAGGAAGCCTCGGCTTGGGGCTGGGTCTGAGGAAAGGTTGAAGTGGATGGTCTATCAAGATGATGTCAGTCCTCACCTGCTATCACTTATTCTTATCTTCAATACTCCTTATTCCTCCTCAGGCAGTGCAAGGAAGGGGCCGTGCTCTGGAAGGTCCTACAGCTCAATGACTCCTTTGATCTAGAAAAGCATCTGGATATCAGCCAGGTAAGGGTAACTTCTGGAAGGTTGTGGGGATCCCTCCTATAGAGCCCCCACTTTCTGGCCCTGCTTCCTTGAACCCACGAAGTCCACAAAAGTGATCACAGTATCCAGGTGCACAGACCTCAGATACAAACTCAGGTGAGAGCTAGGGTGAGAGCTCCAAGGAACACTCTAGTATGTGTAGGTGACTTTCCAAAGTATTATGCTTTGGGAAAAGCTCAACACTACTGAGACTGTAGCAGGGAAGAATGGTGACTGTGAGTAAGAGGCCTAGAGTGTAAGCGCTGACTAAGGATAAGCACTGGGGTGTTGGCACAAGGAACACCTAGTAAAGTGCATATTTTACTATGCATGAGGATCTAGGTTCAAACCTCCTCCCACCACCACATGGGACTGTGCAAAGGGGGAGCTTTACAAGTGGTAGAGTAGTGCTGTGGTATCTCTTCCCTCTGTGTGTCTCCTTTCCTCCCTCTCTGTCCTCCGCCCTCTGGAAAAAAATTTTATAATAACGTTTTAAATATATATATATTTATTTAATTATCTTTATTTATTGGATAGAGACAGCCAGAAATTGAGAGGGAAGGGGGAGATAAAGAGGGAGAGAGAGACAGAGAGACACTTGTAGCACTGCTTCACCATTCGTGAAGGTTTCCCCCTGCAAGTGGGGACCAGGAGCTCGCACCTGGGTCCTTGTGCACTGTAATATGTGCACTCAACCAGGTGTGCCACCACATGCCCCCTTATTTATTAATTTTTATTATTGGTTAGAGAAAAAGAGAAATTGAGAGGGGAGATAGAAAGAGACATATACCTATAGCCCTGCTTCACCATTCGTGAAAATTTCCCTCCTGCAGGTGGGAACCAGGGGCTTGAACCCTCGTCTTTGTGCACTGTAATGTGTGTGCTTAAATGAGTATGCCACTGCCTGTCTCCTCCTTCTGTGAAAACTTTTTTGAGAGAGAGAAGGTCTGTTGAGAGCAGTGAAATCATGCAGGCATGAAACACTTGCAGGGAAGAAAAAAAAAAGCTCAGATATTGATTGGGATAGCTTTTGGTACTATAGTTGGGAATGGGATAGCTGGGGAATGAGTTGTGATAGTAAAAAATGATGGTGACGGTCATCTGGCAGCATACCAGATGTGACCTTAAGAATATGTATCGTCTTTGGGGCCAAGAGGTGACTCACTCAGTATAGTGTATATGTTACTGTGCACAAGAACCTGGGTTTGAGCCCTTGGTCACCACATAGGAGTGCCTGCAGGGGGCAAACCTTATGAATGGTCGGGAGTTGCTGCAATGTCCTCTTCCCTCTCCCTCTCCTTTCCCTCTTTATCTCTGTCTGTCTCTCACCCTCTATCTAAAGGAAAACATAAATGGCCACTGAGAGCAACAGAGTCATGTAGACACTGAGCCCCAGTGATAGCTCCGGTAGCAAAGAAAGAAATGAAAAAACCCAAACTTGTCCTCAAGTGAAATAATAACAAATGATACAGACATAAATAAGACCAGGTATGCAGAATTGGAGAGGCAGGGAGGGCTCACTACAAGCCCCTTTCTGAGTTCTCTTGGTCAGTAGGGAGTGCTCACTTCTTAACCCCTAGACTTGCTGGAACCCACTGTATAAAAACAGAGAAAGATATTGGGAGAGACAGCATAATGGTTATGCAAAAAGATTTATACTGAGGCTCTGAGATCCTGAGTTCAGTCCCCTTCACCACCATAAGCCAGAGTTCAGTAGTGCTCTGTGCTCTGGTAAAAAAGAAAAAAAAGAAAAGAAAAGAAAAGAAATGAAATGAAAAGAAAAGAAAAGAAACTAACTAAAACAGAAATAGAGAAGGAAATCCTTGCTGGTAAGAGGTAGTTCTAGGATTAAAAAAAAAAAAATTAAAAAAAAAAAAAAGGAAGAGCCATTTCACAGGATGGGATGTATTTTGAGAATGGGAGACCCAGGATGAACAGAACTATAAAATATTTCTTTTTTTTATAAAATATTTTCTTCTTCTTTTTTTTTTTTATTTTTAAAATTTTTCTTTCCAAAGCCAGGTAGGAGGAGTGCTGTCTGGGCCCTGGGGAGCCTTGTCCCAGCATGCACTGATAATACCCATATTGCTCACATCTGCTCCCACCCCAGCCTGCTAACTCCTGATTCTTCATTCTTTCCAGAAGTATTTCAGTTTCTTTTAAAACCACAGGGTAACACAGCCAAATCGTCTGGATTTTAGTACCATCTCCATGCCTTGCACTGCATACACTGGAGCAGCATGCCCAAATGTTCTAGGTCCCTCCTTTGGTATCTCTAACCAGAGGTCAGCACTGGATGTCCATGGTGCTGGGAGTACCTCAGGATCCCAGACCCTGTCCATGGATGAAGGATGGTCAGGGAGGGCTGCCATGAGGGTGGGGAGAGACTAGCTAGAGGGGACCCAAAGCTCTCTCTCTTCTCTGGAAGACATGGCTCTTAAGGGATGGGGCTCAGCCCTTCCCCTAGAAGAGAAGGAGTCCAGATCACAGAAGAATCTGTACAGATTCAGATTCTGAGAGACTGGGTCATCCTCAGGGGCCTCTGACAACATACCAAATGTAAGGGGTTTTGTCTTCAGAAGAGATCATAACTGATGTCACAGAGATACATAAGATAAGGGGTACTTTTCAGGGTACCAGGAAGACTTTCTCTGCCAATTGCCATATATCTTCTGAGTCTATCTATTACTGATGCCTAAAATGCTACTTTAAGAGCCCCCTCTCCTGCCACCTTTTCTCTCCCTGAGGAGGACAATGTAGCAGGATGGGGAGAGACAGACAGAGTCAAGCTACTGTCTCTTGAATTGCTGCAAAACTTTGGATAAACAAGCACTGCTCTCTGGCCTCAGCTTTCATTTTCTAAGCATTGGTACTGACTTGCATGTCCTTTAAATCTATTTCAGTAAAGCATGGGGAAAGTCCCTTTTAAAACCTTCTCTTGTTTGAAAATGTGACTGCATTTATTCGTATTCATTCATTCATTCACCCACTCATCTACTCAATCAACAACACCATACTCATCACATGTGAACCTCTGTTCCAGAAACTAAAGGTTCAGTCCAGATTGGGCAAACAAAGTGCTACTTTCATGGGACTGACAACAGTGAAGAAATACACAAATAAATAAGATGATTCTAGATGAGTCTGTGATAAAGCAGGTGGGATTAACACATGTCCCTGTGATGTGATATAGACCTAGGAAGTGGTGCTCAGGGAAGGCCTGTGCTGCTCTCCAGTATCCAGGTAGACACTGGAGGAGTGCTAGGTCTTGGTGCGGGTGGAATAGGATGGTGAGTGAGCAGAGGCCAGTTGGGAGCCTCTGGGAATAAGAGTATTCAGAGGGACAAGAAGAGCACTTCTGAAGGTTTGGCTTTGCCACTAGGAGTATACCCCCTTTTGTGCCCTCCCTCCCAGTACACCTCCAAGCTGCATCAGGACTTGCAGAACCTTAAAGTGGACATGGAGAAGCTGGACCTGCTGAACTCAGCCTCCCGCCGGGATCTGAAGGCCCTGCAGAGAAGTGGGCTTGAGAACATCCATTACCCTGGCTTCCTAGTCCAGGTACGTGCTGGGCATCTCAGGCCAGACCATCTTAGCTGAACAGGGGGTCTCACAGGGGAGGTGGAGTTGTGTATCACCTTCTCCCAGTGTGCCACCTTCCTTTGGTTCTTCCTTTTATCAGTGACCCCAAGCCCTGTGCCCCCAGACCTGTGCTGGTGTCACCCCTCAGGTTGTACTGGAATGAATGGCATGTGTTGCTGTTTGTAGTGTCAAACCCATTGCTAGAAGGAAATCACTTCTTTAATGAGTTACATCAGATGGCCTCTCTCTCTCTCTCTCTCTCTCTCTCTTCTTTTTTCCTAATGGGAAATAGCTGATGTATTTCACAGCTTCAGCTCAAACCCACTGCAACTGAGGTGGCATTGTGGTAAACGGGATTGCTGTGGAATACCTTCAAAAGGACTGGGAATTTGGGGACTGGAGGACCCAACGTCACCCCTGTTCTTTGCTTCTTTTGTCTGCCTCCAGATTGAGAAGCCCGTGGTGAACACTGAGTTGGAGAAGCTGACTCAGGAGCTGGAAAGACTGACCCAGACACAAGTGAGAAGGCAGTAGAGACCCCACTGGGCAGTAGGAGTTCTGGGAAGTGGGAGGGGGTGTGAATGACTGGGCCTGGGAGGGGTGAGGGCAAAGATTGAGGGCTCCTACCAATGAGGACAAGGGGTTTAAACTCTATTGGACACCACAGCATTTTGCATTTATAAATATTAAGAGTTTTAAAAAGTTATTTTTGGGAGGCCAGGTGGTGGTGCACTGGTTGAGTGCACATGTTACAATGCACAAAGACCCAGGTTCAAGCCCCATCCTCATCTGCATTGACAAAGCTTTGTGAGTGGTGAAGTAGTGCTGCAGGTGTCCCTCTACCTTTCCCTCATCTTCTTCCTCTCCCTCTCTCTCACCCTCTCCTTTTCCCTCTCTATATTTTTCTTCCCTTTCAATTTCTTTCTGTTTCTAGCCAATAAAGAAATTTTAAAAAATTTTGAAGAGCTTATTCTTGGGACATCTCATAGACCTTAATCAAATGAACTCAGGTAGACTACGCAGGAAATGTTCCTCAGCTTCAGCAGCTGCCACTGTATCTCACTGCTTCTGTGTCAGATTTAGGAATATCTAGGAAGCTAAGGATAACCCTAGAGCTTGGAATTAGGGCCCCCCAAATCTAAATCAGTTCTGGGACCGTAGGAAGACCTCGGTTTTCTACTCTTGAGCCCTGAACCTTCCACCTTCACTTAGTATGTCACAATGAACAACACAGTGAAGGATGTGCTGGCTAAGGCTGCTTTTCTCAGGCACAATGTCACACCTCTCTCTCTCTCCCTCCAGAGCAATTCTGTGCTGCGGGAGCAGCTACAGGAGGAGGCCCATGGACTCAGAAAACTCCATCAACAGAAAGTCCTCCCCCAGCAGAATCTAGTGGTAAGCTTTGAGGCCCAGGGAATCTGAAGGGGGAAATGAGAGGTAGGGAGGGGCTGGGAAGCCCCCACTCCTCTCCTTTCTTGCCCAAGAAACCCTGATCTCTTCTCCACAGGCTAAACTCAACTTCAGTGTCAGAACCCTGGCGTCTTCAGCCCCAAATCTCCAGGTGGCTGCTGGGAATAGGGAGGGCGTACTGGAGCAAGTGGGCAGCAGAGGAAGGAATGGAATGTGGGGCCAGCTATCTTGAGACTTTACCTACTCTGCCAGGTTGCACTGGGGGTTGGGATGAGAGGGGTGGAGAGAAACTGGATGAGGGGCCAGGTGGTGGCACACCTGAGTAAGTGCACACATTACAGTGTGAAAGAACCCAAGTTCAAGCCCCTGATTCCTACCTGCAGGGGGGAGGTTTCATGAGTAGTGAAGCCATATTGCAAGTATCTCTCTCCCTCTTTATCTCCCCTTCCCTCTCAATTTATCTCTGCCTCTTTCCAAAATAAATAAATGAATGAAATATTAAAAAGAAAGGAACAAAAGAAAAGAAAGAAGCTGGAAGTGGATAGATCAGTTTTTGATGACACCGTCTTTGGCTTAAGGCCCTCTCCCTGAGTGTGTGGTGTGTTCTATCTTGAATTATCGAATGGCTGAGTGAATTAGTGACTGCTTCCTTATTGAGCAGGGCTCTGAGTAAAGCCCCTTTCATTTCCCCCAGCTGGAGACCTCAGGCACCTTGAACAAGGTCGATTACCTCAAAGGGGAGCTGCTTGCCCAGGCTAACCAGATCCTGAGGAATGTGAGTGGGGAGGTGGGGCAGAAGCCAGGGCCATAGAGTCAGAGATGGGTCAAAGAGCTAAGACAGGGGATTGTATTGTTATATGGAAATGTTATGCATGTACAAACTATTGTATTTCACTGTCAACTGTAAACCACTAATCCCCAATAAAGAAATAATAATAATAATAGCTAAGATACGCAGGGTCCCCACCCAACGCTTCTCTTTCAGCCCCATCCCTTCACTGTGACTCCTAGGAAATCTGTCTCAGTCTGTTCAGATACTGCTGAGCTTTGGGGTGAGAGGAGAGTTGGGTCTCAGTGCTCTTATCAGCCCATCCTTCTTCCTTTCTTCCATTCAGGAAAGTGAGTGCTTCCTGGACCGAGAGATGGGCTACTTCTCCCAGTACATGGCCTGGGTAAGAGAGGAGGTGAGTGAAACCTCAGCCACAGTCCCTTCCATTCACTCTGCTCTGCCACTCCATGTCCCAAGCCTTTTGGAGTTGCTCCAGGCCTTCACGATCTTAATTCAATATCCCAAACCTGGAACCCACACCCCAAGTGATTGATGGACTCTGTCAACCCAGTCTCTGCCTCAGCTCTGTTCTTAGGCCTGGGTGTGTGCTGGGCTCTAAAACATGCTATTGGGAGCTGGGCGGTAGCACACCACATTAAGCACACATAGTGTGAAGTGCAAGGACTGGTGCAAGGATCTTGGTTTGAGCCCCTGGCTCCCCACCCGCAGGGGTGTCGCATCGCAAGTAGTGAAGCAGGTTTGCAGGTGTCTATCTTTCTCTCCTCTTCTCTGTCTTCCCCTCCTATCTCAATTTCTCTCTGTCCTATCCAACAACAGCAGCAGCAGCAACAACAATAATAACAACAGAAACAACAACAATGGAAAAAAGATGGCTGCCAGGAGCGATGAATTCATAGTGCAGGCACCACGCCTCAGCAGTAACCCTGGAGGCAAAAAAAAAAAAGCTGTTTACCTTGCCTTCCACCCCAGGCCCCTCCTTGTGCTGACCTCCTTGTCCAACTCATCATGCCCAGCTACAGGCCTTTGCTGATCACAGCCCCTGCAAGTTGTCTGGCACTATACTAGGTCATCAGGTGGTCTTCCTTAGCACTTGGTGGGTCTGTTTATGTGTGTGTATTCATGTGTGCATGTATATGCACAAGTCTGTGGCACAGGTGTCTCTCCAGTAAGCATGTGACTTAATCACAGTGTTGGGTATGCAGTAGGAATTTACCACAGGCTATTGAATGGGATGAAGGGGCAGGAGCTTTGTGATAAGCCTATATCAGCCCATCCTCACCTCCTTGTGTTTCTCCATTCATGTATCTGTGTCCCTGGATCTATCTGTGTCTATCTGTGTGTACCTGTCCTCCTCTCTCTGGATATGGTGTGTACCCTTGTGGGTTTGGTTGTCCCTGTATGTACCTGCCTCACCTTGACTACACAGGTAACTCAACGCATTGCCACCTGCCAGCCCCTCTCTGGAGCCCTGGACAATGGCCGTGTGATCCTGTGCGACATGATGACGGACCCCTGGGTGAGTGGCCCTGGTTCATCAGAACTTCTAGACATGGAAGTCTCCGTGGTGGGGTCGGGGGGGAATGTGAACAGAACCTGAGGCCAAGACAGGGCTCCTCGCACCCAGTTTGTGCCCCAGCTCTTCCCCTCAGATCTGATAATACTTCCACAAGACTCTCATTGTAGGTGAGTGCAGAGTAAGGTGGCCTCGGTGAACTGATCCCACATCCCCTGTTTCAGAATGCCTTCTGGTTCTGCCTGGCATGGTGCACCTTTTTTCTCATTCCCAGCATCATCTTTGCTGTCAAAACCTCCAAGTACTTCCGTCCAATTCGCAAACGACTCAGGTGAGGAAGTTTCTAGCACCATGGGGGCAGCAGGGGCCCAAGAAATAGGACCCAGCTCACTGCCTGCTCCTCTCTGCAGGATGCTCAGGTGAAGGAGGCTCATACTCTGAAGAGCCACACCCTCAGAGGCGCCAAGACCAAAAATAGCCTTTACTATGTCTGTCCCTGTCCTTACAGTAAAATATCTTCCCAGGCATAGCTTTTGGAACTCCAGCCTCTGGAGAGGGCTCTGGTCTATCACTATGCCAATGTTAAGGGCCTGAGCTGGGTTGTTCACTTACTTTTTGTCTGTCCCTGGCGTAGCTCCACCAGCTCAGAAGAGACTCAGCTTTTTCACATTCCCCGGGTCACCTCCTTGAAGCTGTAGACCCTTATGGGTGAGTTCCCCAACCCCATTTTAATTCCTTGGTGTCAGGGGTGGAGGTGCATAGGGGCTGAGATCTGGGATTTTAGGTACCCAAGAGGGCAGGTGGGTTCTGGGGTGTGGTGGGGCCTGGGTCATGGGTCCCATTGAGAGCATTCTTCCCTGTCCTGTCCTCTCACCTGTTCTGTTCTTAATCCACAACAGGGATGTTTGAGGTGGTAAGCTGTGCTCAGCCCTGCCTGTCTTCCCCTTTGACTTTCGTGGGACCAGAGGACTTCTGTTGCTCTTGCCACTGAAGCCCAGGCCAGCACTCAGGCCTCAAGTGCTCCCAACTCTAATGACCTGACCCATTGCCTATGTCCTGTCTACCTCCCCTCTACCCACACTCATTCATCCTTAAAAACATATATTTTCAGTGGTGCCCCAGGGCTAACAGGTTCTTCCAGATGTCAACCCTTATTTCCCTTGCTGCAGTGTATCAGCACCAGGAAGAGCCTATTCTTCATTTACTGGAACCCCTTTCTCAGCCTTTTGTGAGGTCACAGGTCCTGCTCAGCCTTACCCTGTTCCCACCTGCCTTTTCCCTCCCCTGTCTGCCTCACTCATCTCCTACTCCCTTACCTCATATACATGTTTGGCCTCCCCACTTGCCCCAACTTCACTTCTGTCCTCTCTCCAGACCTTCCTTCTCCCTTCTAGGGAGATTCCCCTCACCTTTTCCCTCTTTACTGTATCCCCATACTTTGCTGGCCCTCAGGGGCTGCTCTTACCTGACCAAACTGTTCAGTTAAAGCCACAGGCCAGGAGTCCACAGCTTAGAACTGGGCTAATCGAAAACTCTAACTTATGACCCTTACCACTGCCCATGTATTTGCCTTGGATGCCTAGCCCCTCAGCAGGGAGAGGAAGACTGAGATCCCTGTCTAGACCTGAGTTAGAAATAGTGCTGCTGTCCCCAGCTCCTCACTGAGCACTGGCTCCCTAGGGAGGGAGCTGGGACCTGGCACCTGGGCCAGAGCAGAGACTCTGCCTGTTTCCACCCAGATAGTGGTTTCCTCCATAACCCCACCCAGCTTTCCCAGGAGGGATCTGGTGATCACACAGGCCTCTGCACTGGGGGGGTCTCTTTCTCATTGTGCTTGATGCATGTGGCATGGATCATTCCCAACCCATCCCTGTGCTCTATCTGTGTACTGGACCTTGATTTCCAGAAATAGAGGAAAGGAGGAAAAAGAAGAGGAGATGGATGGAATTTCAGATGCATTAAAATGTTCTCACCAGGGCCTAAATGCAATTAGTGTTTAGTGAGTGTCTGTGGGGAGGAGAGCCCAAGGCCTCTCCTGACCACAGGCACCCCCAGGGATACTCCCCCAATCAGCATTTAGGGTGTAGGGCTCACCCTGGGATCAGGCAGACTTGGGTTTTCTTCCTGGCTCTTTACTTATTAGCTAGGATCAAGCATATTACATAAGTCACCCTAGACTTTGTTTTCTCCATTTATAAAATGGAGAGAAAGTCCTAGTTTTCTCTTGAGTTTTGAACATAATGGTAATATGTGGGAAACCCTTGACAGAGTCCTGGAACAAAAGAAATGCTCAAATGCTGTTAGTTTTTCCCAGGCAGAGGGCTGGCTTTGGACAGGTACAGGGAAGAGGAAGACATGTCTCTATTTAAAAGTACAAAACCCTTAAAGGTGAAGTCTGCTAAGTGTCAGGAGGTGTCTGTGTTTAACTGTGTCTTACAAACCAGCAACAAATTCGCTATTAGAGGTTAGGATTGTGTGGATGTAGTATGTTGTCATTTCTTACAAACACAATTCAAACCAGCACCCTTTAACCCAGCACAAGTCCCTCTTTATAGTTTTTCCAGAGGCTATTTTACTTGTTTCTCACCAGTTGACCTGCAAATGGGAACTACAGTACTCTGCATTTCAAGAATGAAGTTGATGAGATTAAAAACAGAAATGATTAAAATAAAATTTCTAGTTCTCTGTCACAGTTGCCTCTCTTTTCTTTGTTTGAGCATATAAAGAAGTAATTTTGAAGTTCAGTAGCTCCATAGTAGAGCATCCATGATATCCATCAATCTGTTTCTAGTGTCTGTTGTTCTCCTTGGTGTTTGTTAGTTTTGTCTTGTCTCCTCACACACTTAGTTTTAGTTGAATATCATATACTAAATATGAAATCCATATCAATAATTTGAAGTATAGAAAGTTTTCTTCCACCGTGAGGATTATGTTGCTATCTGCAGGCACCTTGAACTCAAGTAAAGCAGGGTTATATTCAGGCCCTGAGATGGTTTGCTGTCTCTGCAGGGCTGATCTATTAGATTATTGAAAAAGTCATGACATTTTTCTTTTTTTAATATATAGATTATATATATAAATAATTTCTTTATTGGGGGATTAATTTATTTTAAAATATAGATTATATATAATTTCTTTACTGGGGGATTAATTTATTCTTTAATAAAGATTATATATATAATTTCTTTATTGGGGGATTAACGGTTTACAGTCAACAATAAAATACAATAGTTTGTACATGTATAACATTCCCATATAACAATACAGTCCTTACTAGGTCCTCCTCTGTCATCATGTTTCAGGATCCGAACCCTTACCCCCAACCCCAGATTCTTTTACTTTGTTGTAATACACCAACTCCAGTTCAAGTTCTGTTTAGAGTTTTCCCTCCTGATCTTGTTTTTCTTTCTTTTTCTGAATATTTATTTATTTTCCCTTTTGCTGCCCTTGTTGTTTTTATTGTTATTATAGTTATTGTTGTTTTTACTATGCTTTCGTTGTTAGATAGGACAGAGATAAATGGAGAGAGGAGAGGAAGACAGAGAGGGGGAGAGAAAGATAGACACCTGCAGACCTACTTTACCACCTGTGAAATGACTCCCCTGCAGGTGGGGAGCCGGGGGCTCGAACCTGGATCCTTATGCCTGTACTTGCACTTCACGCCATGTGTGCTTAACCCACCACACTACTGCCCAACTCCTCTGATCTTGTTTTTCAACTTCTGTGAGTGAGATCATCCCATATTCATCCTTTTGTTTCTGACTTATTTCACTTAACATGATATCTTCGAGTTCCATCCAAGATGGGGTAAAGAAGGTGAATTCACCGTGAATCTGAGACTTTGGAGCTTCAGGGATAAGAGTCTCTTGGCATAACCATTGTGCCATCTAGCCCTATTCACATTCCTCAGTTTTCCACATAACAGTTCAACTACCCTCTGGGTCTTCCTCTGCCATCATGTTCCAGGACCTGAACCCTCCTCCTGCCCCACCCCAGAGTCCTTTACTTTGGTGTAATACACTAGACCCAGTTCAAGTTCTGCTTTGTGTTTATTGTTCAACCATTTTTTTTTGTAATTGTATTCATTCTATTGAAGATGCCTTTAAAATTTAGATGGAGGGAGTTGGGCGGTAGCGCAGTGAGTTAAGCACATGTGGTGCAAAGCGCAAGGACCCATGGAAGGATCCCAGTTGGAGCCCCTGGTGCCCCACCTACTGGGGAGTTGCTTCACAGGCAGTGAAGCAGGTCTGCAGGTGCCTATCTTTCTCTACTCCTCTCTGTCTTCCCCTCCTCTCTCCATTTCTCTCTGTCCTATGCAACAACAACATCAATAATAACTACAACAATTTAAAAAGGGGGCAACAAAAGAGAAAATAAATAAATAAATAAATAAATTGAAAAAAATTAAATGGAAAAGAGTTCTGCCAATATTTTCCTCTGAGTATTTGATAGTTTCTGGTTTAACATCCAAGAAGTGTTGAAATCTCCTATTATTACTGTGTTGCTGTTAATATATTGCAGTAGTTCTTTCAGTAGATGTTTGATATTTAGATGGCCTCTCCTTGTGTGTATAGATGTTAATAATCACTAAGTCCTCTTGATTGACTGATCCTCTAAGCATTAAGTAATGTCCACTCCTATCTTTTTAAATTTTATTTATTTTAAGGTCTATTGTGTCAGACTGAGAATAGCTGTTCCTGCCTGTTTTTTTTTTTTTTTTTGGGTCCATTGGCTTCCATGGTTGTTTTCCATCCTTTCACTTTGAATCTGTGTTTGTCTTGTTGAGTTAGGTGGGGTTCCTGCAGACAACGTATGGTTAGGTTATATTTTCTGATCCATCTTAGAGTGTTCTGATATATGGCATGCTTATGATGCTGTGATTGTTTATAAGAGACCTTTCAGAACTTCTTGCAGGACAGGATTGGTGATAGTTAATTCCTTCAAATGTTGCTTGTCTGAGAAGGTTTTTATGCCTCCATCTAGTTTGAATGACAGTCTAGTAGTATACAGTAGTCTTGGTTGAAAACCCTTCTCGTCGAGAGCTTAATATATATATCCTGCCATTCTCTTCTGGCCTGTAGTGTTTGTATGGAGAAATCTACTGCTAATCTTATGGGTTTTCCTCTGGAGGTGACTCTTTGTTTTTCTCTTGAAGTATTCAAGATCCTTTCCCTATCCTTATTCTTTTTCATTCTAAGTATGATGTGTCTTGGTGTCTTTAAGTCTGGGTTAATTCTGTTTGGGGCCCTCTGAGCTTCTTGAACCTTTATGACTTTTATCTTATCTAGAGTAGGGAAGTTCTCAGCTATTATATCCTATATTTAATGCTTTCTTTGTCTCCCTCTCTTTCTTCCTCTGGTAAGTCAATAATGCATATATTACTTCTTTTGAAATCATCCTATACATCTCAGTTGTTGTTCTCAATATATCTTAATTTCTTTTTGAGATCTTTCTTAGCTTTCTCTAGTTAATTCTCAATCTTGCTAATTCTGTTTTCTGCTTCATTTATTCTATTCTCTCTCCCCTCTTTTGTTTTCTGTAGCTTAGCAATTTTGTTACCCCATTCCAATAGCGTATTAACTTATTCAGCTAGCTGTGCTTTTAGGTCAGCTATTTCAGCTTTCAGCAATCTAATCACCTCGGGATAGTTAGTGTTTTCTTTCTTTTTTTATTTTTTAAATTTTATTTATTTACTTTCCCTTTTGTTGCCCTTGTTTTTATGGTTGTAGTTATTATTGTTGTCATTGTTAGATAGGACAGAGAGAAATGGAGAGAGGAGGGGAAGACAGAGGGGGGAGAGAAAGACACCTGCAGACTTGCTGCACTGCCTGTGAAGCGACTCAGCTGCAGGTGAGGAGTAGGGAGCTTGAACCAGGATCCTTACACTGGTCCTTGTGCTTTGCACCCACTGCACTACCACCCAACTCCCAGTTAGTGTTTTCTTTTGGTATTTCATTTGTTGTTTCCCCATATCTGATATTACTTTAAAACTCTTTCCTCACTTCTGTGATTAATACCTAAGGTAGTGTTTTATCTGGGCTTTTGTCCTGGTTCATTTCACCAATGTTTTTTCTTGGTTTAACCATTATAATGGTGTGTTATGAGGTCCCTCTCTCGGTGCCATTCAATCCACTAATCACACTTGCCTGGATTGACTTGTGTCTAAGTAAGGTACTTAAAGAGTCCACAGTTATGGAAATTAACAGTTATTTCAATGTTATATCAATCCTTGAGGTGAAGCACAGTGGCAGCTAAACCCTCTTTTGTTCTTTATCTTCCCTGTACGCTATGGGAGCCTGTGGGCTTTTTTCACTATAAGCAGCTTTTTTAGCTTAATTACTCACTCCTACCCTAGAGATAAAATGGGTGAGGGAGAGATAACACAGTGGTTATTCAAAGAGACTCCCACGCTCCAAGGGTCCAAAGCCCCAGACCCAATTTAGCTTCTCTGATAGCAGTGAGAGCCAAGAAAGGCAGCACTCCTTGGCCCTGTGAGTTTCTAAACAAATACTGTTTGTGCTCCATGGGTTCTGATGCAATTATTCAATGTGTCTCCAAATTCCTTAGGAGAACAATGTGGAAAGGCTGCCACTATACAGCCTCACTTCCAGACCATTGGGAGTGTATGTCTTCTCCTGAGTTGCCTGATCAGGTCTCTGCCCCCGATGTCAGCACAGGGCCTCCCCACTGCTGCTCCAGCCTCCAGGGACAGTAGCAGTGGAGACTCATAGATGCATTTGGTGAGCTTTAGGGGATCCTTTCCTCCTTTCAGCAATTTATTTATTGATAAAACTCAGACCAGAGGTGGTGCCTCAACTGGCAAACTATGGGATTATTACCAGTCGCTTCTGAGTAGGTACAGGCTTTCAGCCCCAGGAATCTCTCCTTAGGCCCCTCTCTGTCCATGAGTCACATGTGTTTGCACTCACTTGTGACTTGGTGGGTTCCTAAAGAGTCTTGTTTTGTTGTGTTCTCTGGTGATCTTCTTTGTTATTCTTAGTTGACCGGGAGAAGGGAGAGACACAGCCATTGCTACTCTGTAACCTCACCTCCAGGAAGTCTCATCAAGTCATGACATTTTTTATGCAAAAATATATCATGACATTTCACCACCCAA
This sequence comes from Erinaceus europaeus, assembly GCF_950295315.1. Classification (NCBI taxonomy): domain Eukaryota; kingdom Metazoa; phylum Chordata; class Mammalia; order Eulipotyphla; family Erinaceidae; genus Erinaceus; species Erinaceus europaeus. The sequence continues at coordinate 62,703,356 of NC_080164.1, forward strand.
TATTTCCAGTTCATTTGACTCTATGAGGGTGACCCTGTGAGATCCAACCCAAAGCAAGAAAAATTTGTCAGGCACCTCTTTTGCCTCATTGGCCCAGTTTTAACCTCTTAACCAGTTTTAACACAGGGTGTGTGTGTGTGTGCATTTTTATAATACCTTCTGGGTCTGTGTATTGGGGTTTCCTTCTTTTACAAGATCTTTGTCCTGTGTTCACTTCCCCTTTCTTTTTTTCCCCATACCTTACTTTTATTTATTGTTTTTAATATTTTTATTTTATGTATTTATTTTTGATAGAGGCAGAGAGAAATCAAGAAGAAAAGAGAAAATAGAGAGGGAGAGAGACATAAAGACATTTGCAGCACTGCAGCACTGCTCATGAAGTGGAAACCAGGGACTTGACTCCATGTTCTTGTGCACTATAATGTGTGCACTCAACCAGGTACACCACTGCCTGCCCCCTATTTGTTTATTTTTTACAAGAGCATTGCTCAGCTCTGGATTATGGTGATGTGGGGGGATTGAACCTGGAACCCTGAAGCCTCAGCCATAAAAGATTTTTTTATTATTTATTTTCCCTTTTGTTTTGTACTTGTAGTTGTTGTTGATGTCATCATTGTTGGATAGGACAGAGAGAAATAGAGAGAGGAGGGGAAGACAGAGAGGCGGAGAGAAAGACAGACACCTGCAGACCTGCTTTACTGCCTGTGAAGTGACTCCCCTGCAGGTGGGGAGCCGGGGGCTCGAACTGGGATCCTTCCACCGGTCCTTGTGCATTGCGTCATGTGCACTTAACCTGCTGCACTACTACTGCCTGACTCCCATAAAAAAATTTTTTTTTCGTAACCATTATGCTATCTTCCCCACAGCATACCTGACTTTTAAAATTACATATTTTGAGCAGCCTGGAAATTATCCTTAGTTGGGAGTTTAGTCCAGATTACTTAATACACCAAGATCAGAAGTAGTAGTCCTGAAAATTTTAACTTAATGTCTGTACTGTGATTTAGGAAAAAGTTGTCAGCCATTGAAATTAGTATCCTGGATTTTTTGTTTTGTTTTGTTTTAGAGGCAGCAGGGCAGCAAGGCAGAGAGAGAGAGAGAGAGAGACATGGCAAAGCAGCACACTAACCAAGTGAGCTACTTCACTGACCCAGGATCCAGATATCTTGACTCAGCCAAGTGAATGCCGACTTTTCAGAGGAGCTCAATTTGGAGAGTATCCCTGTGGGCTTTGGTTACCTAGAGCTGGTGATGGCACTTGGCTGGTGACTGAGAGACAGAAATAGCTATAGAAGAAAACACATATTTTCCTGTTTAAAATGTTGGCATCTTCACATTCTAATCTAACTTGGCATGTAAAACAAAGCCCTTTTGTGGTCTCCTCCACTCTTATGACATTCTCTGGGGTAGGTGGGGGGCTATTAGCCTGATTCCTGTGTGAGCAAACAGAGATCTGAGAAGCTACATGGTTAATTTCAGATCTCAAGTTGAAGGGCAGTCAGGCTTTGGATTCAGGTCCCTGGTCCTGGTGACGCTGGAGGTTTTCTCTGGAGTGCCCTGCCAGTCCCCTTTTCCCAGGAGTGTGTGGGAGGGAGGTCCTGTCTCCAAGGAGATTTGATCCACACGTCTTAGCTGTCCTTGTGGCAGGAGGGATGACAGATTGGAGGCCCTGGGAGTTGTGCCAGATACTTCAGCCTGCCTGTCCCAGAGCTCAGGCCCTGTGAACCCTGAGTGGCAGCTTGGACCAAAGTGTCTGAGGTTCCCAGGTGCCTGGCCAGGGTTGTTTGGGCTGGTTCTAGGTGAGCAAAGATGGACCACAAAACCAAGTGTCTGCTCAGGCTACCTAAGTGGAGAAACAAACAAAACCACATTTATTGAGCTGTGAGTATATACTGGGAATTATGCTGTTATTTGCATAAATTAGATAAGAACTAAGCACTGTTATTTGCCTACTATTACTTAGCAATCAATGATGGTGACATCTGGATTCAGCTGGAGATCCTGCTCTGAGTGTCCTTGCATAGTATCCTCCAGCCACCCTAAGCCTTGACTCCTGCTGCTCTGTCTTTCCAGACTTAAATGCTAGGAACAGGAGCAAGGAGCTGAAAGGGTCAGCTGGCTCCATATGCCACATGGAACAAAGCCTCTTTCCCTGGTTCCCACTCCTCACACCACTTTTTATTAATTTTTTTCATTATTTATTTATTTATTCCCTTTTGTTGCCCTTGTTGTTATATTGTTGTATTTGTTATTGGATAGAACAGAGAGAAATGGAGAGGGGAGGGGAAGACAGAGAGGAGGAGAGAAAGATAGACACCTGCAGACCTGCTTTACCACCTGTGAAGCGACTCCCCTGCAGGTGGGGAGTCGGGGGCTCGAACCAGGATCCTTACACCGGTCTTTGCACTTTGTGCCACGTGTGCTTAACCCACTGTGCTGCCACTGGACTCCCCCTCCTCACACTCCTTAATGTGTTCCCTTTGGAGCTGCGAGCTGACACACAGCTGCACCTGTAAGAGGAGAGAGGCTGGGTATGTGCAGAGATGCCCCCCTGCCCAGATCCCAACTTCCACCCACAGTGATGCAGAATTTAGGTGCCTGAGCCCTCACCCTACTGGATCTAAGAGTCACGTGTTGAAATTGGAGGAGGGGTGATTTTGAAAGAGGAATGGCATGCCCTCAAGCTAGAAGGAAGGGAACTTTAATAGACCATTAAAGAGCTTTACTGTGTTTCTGTGGTTTAGAAATTCAGTGAACTTCACTCACATCTAGCTACAATGTCTGGAGAGCAAGAGACAGGCTGGCAACTTTGCTGTCAAAGACAAGGGGAACATTTGACTTTCATTCAGGCTTGAAATTCTCCCTTTCAAATTCTCCCATCAGTAGACACCCTGCCCCATCTCCCAATTTGAGGGTAACCACAAGTGAAACTCATCAGATGGAAGTGCTTGTGGTTAAGAAGGCACAAGGTCCTGAAGCCTTTCTTCATCTTTTTTTGGTGGAGTTGGGGGTGGTGTCTGATATACTGCCAAAGAATCTTCAGAAACTCTCAAACTCTCCTTGGGAAAGTTTACTCAAGTCCATACCACTTCAGAAACTCTTACTCTGGGGTGTCTTACTCTGATAGTCACTCTGGGGTGTCTTTCACCTCTACTACCTCCTACCTACCCTCATTCCTACATCCCAAACTCTACTGCCACCCCAGGCTCCAGGGCAGGGACCCACCTGCAAGTGTCTGGGCCTCTGGGAGTGTCTCTTTAGGTGCTGGAGAGAAAGGGGACAAGGAGTGGAGTATAGATCATGGTAGGAGCACATACCCCACATTGGTGTTTTATCAGGGAGGCCTTGGATGGCAACTGCAGTGGGAGGTTCCCAAAGACCCAAAGGAACTGGGGAGATTGGAGGAGAGAGCAGTTGTCCTGTTTTGTTGTGACTGGAAGCTCAGAAGAAAGCACCTCTGAATAGTGGAATCTACAAACTTGCCAGGTGACAGTTGAGTGACTCTCCAAAAACGGATGTATGGGAGATGGAGCAGGATCGTGCCCATAGGCTCACTTTGGGGTAAAAAGAATATACCATTTGAATTTTCTTTAAACATATATATCGATGAGAGAGAGCGAGAGTGAACAAGCACAATGTGACTCACATAGACAGTCCTGGGATTAGAACTCAGAACTTTTCACTTGCAAGTCCTGTGCTTTACCACTACTGCATCATGGCTTTTTGAGTTGACTTTGCCACCTTCCAGCCCATGACCCTGAGGAAGTCCTTTGACTTTCTTGGATCTGTCTTTCTATTATTTTTATCATTAATCTTTATTTATTGGATAGAGACAGTCAGAAATTGAGAGGTAAGGGGAAGATAGAGAGGAAGAAAGACCTGCAGCACTGTTTCACTACTCAAAAAGCTTTTCTCCTGTAGGTGGGGACCAGGGGCTGGAACCCAGATCCTTGCACATTGTAAGATGTGCACTCAATCATAGGCACCACCCACCACCTGGCCCCCAGGCTTGTCTTAATTTTTCCTTTTTTTTTAACCTTCCTTTTTATTTTTATTTTTTATTTTGTTATCACTGGGACTTTACCTTCCAGGATGACTTAACTTTTTTTTTTTTTAGATAGATGGAGACAGAGAGACAGCACCAACACTTCCTTCAGTACAGTGGGGTGGCAGCCAGACTTGAACCTAGGTCATGTGCTTGACAAACATGACCTAGCAAACATGTTATCCAGGTGAACTCTCTTGTTATCAGCACTGAGTCCCCCTTTCATCTTCTGCAGCTAGTGAGATAATAAACTTTGTCCCAACGTCACTAGGAAGATTGAGAGTGCTCTGTTAGTCCCAGTCAGTGGGTATTCCCTCAGAACAAAGGCTGACCAGGTTGCAGATGCTACTGTGATTCCATTTTGACCTCCTTGGGAAGAAGACCTCATCATTGTGTCCTAGAACCTCACCTTTCCAGTGTCCTACACCACTAGTACCATCAGTACCTGGAGAGAGAGAAGAGGAAAAAAAGAAAGGGCATTTGGAAGTAGTGACAGGTGTAGATACAACTTAGAAAGGGAGAGAAGGCAGGACCATGGTGAGGGAGGCAAATATGCATGAATATAGTTAGAGAAGTAATAGTCAACTCATATCTGTGACCTTGGGAGAACTACTGCAGTTTCCAAGGGAGGGAGTAGGGACACAGAACTTTGGTGGTGGGAATAATGTGGAATTATACCCCTGTTATCTCATAATTTTGTAGATCAATATTAAATCACTAATACAATTTTTTAAAAAGTACCAAAACCTACTGGGCTTCCAGGGATTCTCCCTGCCTGACAACTATGGGAAGGGCTCACACATCTTTCAAGGCTGGGGGTCCTGAAAATGCAGCAGGCCAGACACCAAATCACTGCCTTTTCTCCAGAAGGAGTTCTTGCCTTAGGGGTCTATATCTCCAGACTATTTTCTTCCATGGGAATCTGAAAGTTAGAGTTCATTGGCTGGCTCAAAGAAAAAAAAAAAAAAGGAGCACGGGTGCAAGTCTTCCTATGCACACTGCAGAGGAGGGGTGTCTCAGCGCTCTGTTTCCATGGGAACCACTGGCACAGGCTGGCTCCTCAGAGCGCAGAAAAGGGAATGGGAGACTTGGCAGAGGTTTCAGGCCCCTGGCTCCTGGGTGGCTTCCTGGGAGTGAAACAAATACCTGGGAATCTGGCCTCCTGAGGGGGCAGGAAGGAGCCCCCTCCTGAGGATGCCCAGTCACCCTCATTCATCCCCATTTCTACCCTGAAGAGATCTGGGGGGGGGCCCTCAGCTGCCTTGAACATAGTCTCAATCTTGGACACAGAAGGGACAGATGGAAGATCTGGAGGGACATTTAGGAACATAAGCTCAATTTGGGGAGCCCCCATGTGGCAAGACCCCTTGTAGGGGAAGAGGAAGGTAGTTAAAATTGGGGAGGAGGGGCAGATGAAATAGTAGAAATCCCTGTATGTGCCCTAGGAGATGTGGTCCTGGTGTCTGACACCACTGTTGGTAGTAAGCACCCATCAGGGGTGCATTGTAGACCAGCCACCCCAGAGTGAAGACCACACAGGGAGACTGCTCCTGCACCAGGGGTGGCCAGAGGACGCCTGTGGAGGACTCCCAGTCAACTGCCCACCATGTCCTCTTCCCCGCTCCAGTCCATCTTGACTGGGATGCTCAAGGTTACCTGTGTGGCTGTGGGATGCTCCCTTTGGTGTTCAGGACCAGCAGGATGAGGAGGGCAGTCTGGTGGAGAAGGGCTGTTCTGTTCAGGAAGATGCCTCCAGAAGGCTCTTGGAACGTCACGGGTGCTGTCCCTCCCCACATGGGACAGGAACTCATTCCAGGGCTGCCCTCCTCCCTAGTATGGGCTCTCTGCATCCTTCCCCTCCCTTTATTAAGGTGGGGGAACAGAGACTGTGTGTGTGAGAGAAGGAGACAGACAGCAGAGGCACACAGTGAGAGACTCCTGGTGAAGGACAGGGGGGCAACCGAGAGAGACAGACAAGTGGGGGGGGGGCTGGGAGGGAGGGAGACTTTAGCAAGCTGATAGGACAAGGAGGCTGGATGGGGAACCATTTATACAGACAGTGGAATAGGGAGCCTGGGAGGGGGACTGAAAGTGAGAGGGAGGTTGAGAGGCAGAGAGGAGCAGAGCAGAAGGGGTGGAGCGGGTGGAAGCTGGCAGGAGGGAGAGAGAGAAAGAGGGAGGGAGGGGTGGGCAGGGGGCGGGCGGGGAGCCGCTGGTAACAATTACGTCTGGGTCCAAGCAAACATGAGGCAGCTGCCAGCCCTGCCCGACAGTCCAGTTCCTCTTGGCTGTGAAGTGGGGAGATCAGTAGCAGTTTTTGCTGTCAACCGGGATGCAGCGGGCCAAGGTAGGTGCTGACTGACTGGGGGCGGTGGGAGTTAGGGGCTTGCAGGGGTTCCCTTGTACAAAAGAGAGAGTGGTGAGAACTTTGTTACTCTTTTTATCAGGTCGCTTGTTGTCCTCTATAGGACTGCATTTGGGAAAGGAACTGTTAGGGTGTCCTGACCTGGAGGTGAGGGATCCCTTGTGGATGGGAGAGTTTCGGGTGTTTGTAGAACAGAAATGGAACAGAAGAGGGGCTTGGGGTCAGCCATGTGTCTGGTCCTGCTCTGTTAGGTCCCTGGGACGGTGCCAGAGACTTGGGGAAGACAGCTTACCGAAGGCTGATCAATGAATTCACCTTTTAATTATTCAGGCAGTTAATGAGCTCTGTGAATCTATGAGACCCTAAGAAGGGCAAATCCTGATGATTTTTATTCTATGGAGCTCTCCAGAGCCTGGAGTGAGAGAATGCAAGGTATAGACCTGGGACAGAGTTGAAGAGACTGTGATGAGAAAGATGAGGAATAACAAAGTGAAGAAGAATGAAGAAAAGAAAATAAGCCTATCCCCAGGGATGAAACCTGTCCTCATGCCTTGCATGCACTTCAGATTTTTGGGACAGTCTTGCTTTGGAGAAAGAAACACTGGGGTTAAGTCTGACTACTCGGTGCAGAACCCCCAAATAGCAGTAACTTTGGCTGCAATACTGTGTCATAAACAAGTCCAGAGGGAGGCAATAGAGGGCTAGCATGGGGGCCCCACAGGAAGCAGAAACCAAACCTCCATCTGTCTCACTGGCTTTCATTCCTGAGTTTACCTGAAGGTCCATCATGGCTGCAGGAGCACCAGCCAGCACATGCAGGCAACCAGAAGGAGAGAGAAAGAAAAGAAAAAGGAAAGGGAAGGGAAGGGAAGGGAAGGGAAGGGAAGGGAAGGGAAGGGAAGGGAAGGGAAGAGGAGAGAAGGGAAAGGAAGAAAAGGGAAGGGGAGGGAAGGGAAGGAAAAAGACAGAGATAAAATCAGGCTCTTGGGAGGAAGAACAGATACAGGTCTGATGTCTTTCAGTTTCCCCTTCACCCAAACCTCTGCTTCATCCCTCTGACAATGAAATTCTTGCCTCCCTTTCAGCCATGAGGACAGTTATTCCTGTGTGGACTTGTGGCTGTGTCAGGCCATACTGGCCCAGAGTTTGAACACTCTTGCCCTGTCTGATTCACAAGTCTTCCTGGCAGTCTCCAAGTAGGCAGGGCCAAGGCAGAGACTCACATCTCATGGAGGATTCACAGGCTCTGGGCATGCACACATCACAGGCAGCAAGCTGTGTGCAGCCCCACAGCCAGTCCCATAGCCAGCCCCTGAGCCTCCACCCCCCATGCAGTGGAGTCCTGCAGAAGCATCTGACCCTTCTCTGAGCCATTGTGATTCCACATAGCTCACCTCCTCCCCCAACAACAGCTCCTCAAGCCTGGGGTGAGGGGTTGTCTTTCCAGAAAATATGTTTGCATTCTTGTGACTGACCTGATCAAAGAGGGTAAGAATATTGGTCAGGCAGGAATACTGTTCCTAGGGGACGTCAGACTAGGTCCCTCACCAAGGTTACCAAGGGGAGTAACTATTAAAATAGCCTTTCCCTCTAGTGACAACAGGAAGAGCCCAAATATGAGCTGGCCTGACTCCTCCACCCTAAGCCACCTGAAACTCCAGTGGCTTCTCCTGCCCCCCACCCCCACCCCACTAAGTTGCAGTGGTCTTTGGCCCCTCAGTCTTCCTCTTGCTCTCCCCAATCACCCAATGGGCAGGCATTATCATTTCTCACCCAGGACAGAAACATGACTGGCACCCTTTGAGTGCCTAGGAGAAAGGGGTGAATAGGACCTCAGGTCCTGGTGTAAAGGTCACAACCTCAGGTCCTGCTGTAAAGGTCACATCTGTCATCCTGGGGACTCAGGAGGAAGGTCTTCATGCTCAGCATGTGCACTGCAACCTCTACCTGCATAGCTTCCAACCTTCTGTCAGAGCACCTGCAGTAGGTGGACACTGATTTATTCCTCTCATTTGCCAAGATGGTAATCAGGCTCTTCAACTGAAATGGGGAGTGAAGTGCCATTGACCTCCAGGTGGAGTCTGGAAGGTCAAGGCTGAGGGACAGACACCCTGAAGCAGCCATTCTCCTTCTACAACCTTCCCAACAGACCCTGCACCAGCACTACCTCCCTGAGCCCCTTGCAGCCCACCAAGCAGTCCTTAGCAGTATACCCACTTTACAGGAAGTTGATCAGGAAGTTGAGACCTAGTTTACATTGCAGGCTATAAAATATTGCTGCTAGCATTTGAACCCTGCTCTGTCTTACTCCAGTGCTCAGTTCCCAGGGCTTGGCAATTGAGTGGAGGTGGGGGAGGTGGTTTCAGGATAAGACTCTGGGGGAAAGGATGTGCCTAGAACCAGATAGCTGGGGAGGTGTCTCATCTTGGGAGTGGGGTGGGGGGACTGGTTTTGTGGACTGGTGATCTGTTGTCCTTTCTGAACCCTTTAGTGAACACATATAAGTCAGACTTCATCCCCTGGCTAGGTTCCTGGATTAGCTTCATAAATGAGTCCGTTCTGGACTGTGGATTCAGAGCTACAAAGACTAGGATCCCATATTTCAAATTCAGGACCCCTTTTCCTGTCAAAGTTTTCCTCCAGAGTGGGGGCCACTTTGTGAACCCAGCTGTCGTGGTGCCCATCTGCTCTCCCTATTCTACCCCAAACATCTCGGGTGACACCCACCTAGGAGCAGCTGCAGAGTCCTGAATGGGGCCTCTGTAAGGGAGAAGGGAAACCTCGGTTTCCCAGGCAAAGACAGAGGAGGAGAAAGAATTTGGCAAGTCTGGAACTGGTTCCTAAGTCAGAGGCAGGAAGGAGACAGAGCAGGAAGGAGGATTTAGCATAGAGTGAGTCACTGTGTGGCACCCCCAACCTCTTCCCAAGCTGACTGATGTTTTCCTCGAACAGGTGCATGTGTCAGTTGTGATGAGCCCACATTAGAGAATGCCACAGAGCAGTCATATAACAGGGAAAAAGACAAGGAGAACCACAGGTCCCAGAGGCGGCGGGGTGGAGAACTGAACTGAGATGAACTGAACTGAGGCAGGGTGGTCAGAAAGGGGTCTAACCCTTCCCTCAGCTCCTCCCTTCCCTCAGTCTCCTTTCTCTGATCTGCACCCTGAGGTCTCTGCCGACCCTCTCTCAGTGCTCAGCTAGGCAGAACAGCTGCCACCCTTGGCTGGCCTCATCTCCAGTTCTGCCCTGTTCTCTTCCACCTGCAGCACAGTGGCCCCCATGGATAGTCAAAGGGAAAACACAAGTCCCCTGTTGCTGGTGCCATAACCCTGGGCCCAGTTTTTCCAGATCCTGTTTAGGGATCCTCTTATAAGATGTCACTCTGGGTAGTGGCCCCAGAATGTCAGATTCTTGTCTTGTCCTAATTGTGCTTTTTTGATTCTTTGGACATAGTTTCCCCACCTGAGCCTCAGAAACACACATGGGCTTCTACCTGAGGTTGGGGCCCTAAGGTAAGCAGTGGGACCTGAAAAGAGATGTAGAGGTCACCATCAAAATGCCACAGCGGGGTCCTCCAGACTGTCATGTGCACACACAGGTCTATCACCCCACCCCTACCCCATTCCCAGATTTGGTGTTGAAGGACCAAAGCCAGGGAGAGAGGTGTTCTGGGGAGGCAGCCACGTGTACTGACTGTTGCTCACCTGGCTGTGCTTAGGCAGATCAGGGATCAGCCTCTTCATTGATGTGTAGTTGTGTGTCCTTGACCAAGTTATGTAGCTTCTCTGAGCCCTGCTCATTTTCCTGAGGGTGTAACAACCTTCCAGGCCAATGAGATTCTGTAATAAGCCATGTAGTCTGGCCCAGGCCACCGCAGGAACTGTGACCATGTGTAAGTGAATGTTAGTGCTTTCTGATGACAGAAGAGAGTCTGGGAGGGCATTCAATAGGCAAATGTTGTCAGGGAGCCTCTGAGTCCACCCGCCCCATGATTAGTGAGACACCTACCTTGCATGGATGGCAGGTGGGGGAAGGAGGGAAGCACATATGCTGGCTAAGGAGGCAACCATCAGAAGCCGGGAAGGGACAAGCTAATTCTCCCCTCCCACACCCCAGTGCTCTGAAGGAGATGGCATCTAGGTCGTGCGGCACATGTACATGCACGTGTGTGTGTGTGTGTGTGTGTGTGTGTGTGTGTGTGTGTGTGAAGGGAATCAAGGCAACCTCCCCCTTACAAGGGAAGCTGCATGGCCCAAATCTGTCGGTGCCTGAGATGGGGGTGTGAAGAGTCAAGGCTCCCCAAAGCATCCCCACTTCAGATCCTCAGGCTGCATGATGGGACGCCCACTGCCACTTCCTGCCATCTGTCCCAAGTGATGGAAATAGAGTAGGCGAGGATGAGTGCTCCAGCAGCAGTCTTGATGGGAGGGGATGGGGTACAGGCAGGCAACCCCATAGGGAAGTGGCTCTGGATGTTCCCTGCTAGCCCAGGCTCAGACCTCAGGGCTTCCCACCCCTGGGAGGAAGGGAGTGGAGGACCAGGGGGACCCTACAGACAAGATCCAGGGTTTTCTATTTGGTGAGGGAAATCACTGTAAACCTTAGTTGGACTCAAATTTACTGAGCAGCTTGGAAGATGAAGAATTAGGTAATGCAGGCAGGTGTGAGGAAAGTGCACAGGCGTACCAGCGGTCAGAGTAGAATGAGATGAAGACTCCCTGCACCCCACCCTCCATGGACCTCACTGACCTGTGGCCTTGGCCCTGCCCCCCCTCCCCCACCACTGGGGAACCAGGCTCTCACTCCAGGAAAGTGAAGGACAGTGATCATTACTCCTTCTGGAGGGTTGAGTTATGCTGCCTTGACTTAACCTTACCTGTAGTTCTGTGAAGGCATATTAATGTTCCTATTTTCCAACAAACTGAGGTTCAGATTGGCCAAGTACTTTGTCCAGGGCCATTCAGCCAATAGATGAGGATCCAGAATTCAAGTCCCTGTCCAAATGACCACAGACCTCTCCCCTCTGTTCTTGGCTGAAATAACATGTCCTGCCTGAAGTCCCTTGTCCCCAGCTAATTGTGTCTTCTGATTTAAATGTCCAAGGGGTCCTGGTAATTCTTATGAAGCTGTTCAGGTTGTCTCTTATCCATAAATGTTTGCACACATTTGGGGGAAGTTAGCTTATGAATTTATCCACCTAACACCACCTCTAGGAAAGGGAGCTGGTATGTTTCAATTGGGGTTTACCAGAACCCCCTGTGGGTACCTGCTACATGCTCCATTCCCAGATCTCCCATGTTCCTAAGGGGTAATTCCACCAAGCTTTCTCTGGGTACTTCTGGTGTTCCACTTCACAAGAAACAGAGCTTGAACTAACTCCTCAAAAGGTCTGGCTCCACCTTCCTGACCAGTCAGTCCCCATGGTGTGAAACTGTGCCCACTGGCCATGAAGCAA